>NC_060065.1:24292427-24600885 GCF_020283565.1 Trifolium pratense
GCCAGCCTATAAAGCGATATCACAGCGAAATAAGAAGAATCGTAATTCTGCTAAAGGTGGGTCTGTCCATACTGGCGGATCCATAACTTTCACCGAGCATACCTTACGGATGGTATGTTTTCCCTTCTACATATTGTAAAACTGATTTGCCTGAAACGATTTGCCTGCCATTAAAATGCTGAACTGTTATGATAGGCTGAACTTGTGATAGGCTGAACTGTTATTATTGTTATTATTGTTGTGATAGGCTGAACTTGCCTGCCATTAAAATCAGGGCCGTCTCCGAGTATTTAGAGGTCCCGGGCCAATGATAAAAATGGGCCCCTTATAAAAATATAGTTTTTTAAAAAAAAATAGAGTGATTGTATTTGTAGGGAAAAAAAAATTTAAAATAGTTTGTCTGTTTGGCCCCTTATAAAAATATAGTTTTTTTAAAAAAAATAGAGTGATAAAATAGTTTTTTAAAATAGTTTGTCTGTAAAAAAAAAAAGAGTTTATGTGATGTATTGTATGAATTGATATATATTATTAAAATGACACAAGGAATTTTTTTTTAGACGTATACACAATTCAATACAATAGTTGTTTAAAATTTAAATGGTCATTTATTGAAACAATATTTAATATTATTGGTTCAATTCCCCATTTTCTCTGATCTCTTAAAATGAAAAAAAGGGAAAAACTTTGTTGCTAGTTGGAATCGAACACATAACCCACCAGCCTTCAATGACTTCGGACTGAAACCCAAACCACTGGGCCGAAGCACATTTCTTGTTACATTTTCTCCATAACAAGTACTTGTCCTAAAATCTAAATGCTGGGCTTAAAAAAAAATAAAATTAAGGCCCCAAAAATGTTGGGCCCTGGGCTGGGGGCCTGGTTGCCCTAGCCCAAAACCGGGCCTGATTAAAATGCTGAACTATTATGATAGGTTGAACTTGTGATAGGTTGAACTTGTGATAGGCTGAACTTGTTATGATAGGCTGAACTTGTGATAGGCTGAACTGTTATTATTGTTATTATTGTTGTGATAGGCTGAACTTGCCAGCCATTAAAATGATGAACTGTTATGATAGGCTGAACTGTTATTATTGTTGTGATAGGCTGAACTTGTCTGCCATTAAAATGTTGAACTGTTATGATAGGTTGAACTTGTGATAGGCTAAACTTGTTATAGGATGAACTGTTATGAATTCTGAACTTGTTTTTATGCTTTATGAAAGGCTGAAGAGTTGGGTAGAGAACCCACAGTGGATGAGGTCTTTTTAAGAACTCACATTTGTAAGAAGGACTCAACTTGGGTTGATCTTAGATCTCAAAACACTTATGTAAGAAAAATTAAAGCATTGATTCATTATTTTTTTTGTTTTAGGTTTTAATATTAGTACTGTAGCATTT
Organism: Trifolium pratense; assembly: GCF_020283565.1. NCBI lineage: Eukaryota > Viridiplantae > Streptophyta > Magnoliopsida > Fabales > Fabaceae > Trifolium > Trifolium pratense. The sequence goes on from NC_060065.1 coordinate 24,293,826, forward strand.
ACATTGGTTTTTTAAAATTTTGAACAGGGTAGTTTCCAAAGTAATTTGAATCAGGCCTCAGAAGGTGCAGATGAGAGTGGCTCCCAAATGGTCGACTCTGCGACTCGTTTAAAACTGTGGGCCAAATCTGTTGGGGGGAAAAATTGAGGACGTCTATATGGTGTAGGAGATAGGTCCTCGAATTATAGACCAGGTGTTTCAAGTCTCGCCCCAGACACTGTTCCATCTATGGGTTGCAGCCAAGTTTCATCCCATTATTCTCATGAGATGGCAACACAGTTGGCCACACTTGAGGAGCGAGCAAAGGCAGCAGAGGATGAGGTTCGGAATACAAGGGAGGAGCTTAGGCAAGCAGAGCTTAAGCGACAAAAGGAAGCTCAGCAGTCAGAACAGCGTGCTGCAGAGTTCCAAATGCAGCTGATAGCGTTGACAAAAAGTGTAGCTGCCATGCAGGCCGAGCCCTCCCGTCGTCGACGTCGTCATCCAGATTATGATGAGGATGAGTCAGAGGATGAGTCTGAGGATGGGTCCGAGGATGGATCCGAGGAAGGGTCTGAGGATGAATCCGAGGATAACGAGGAAAATTGATATTTAGTTTGTGTTGTTATTATGACTTCATCTTATGCTTAGATTATTAACGGTGCATTTTGTTATTATTACCGATTAAGCTTAGACTTGTGGCTACATCTTTTGTCGAAATTGCTAGTTTCTAATTTGGTTATTTTGACACTTGTTATAGTGTCAATTTTTGTTAACAATACATTTTAGTTTGATGAAGTGATCTTTTGATAACACAATTTGATTAATTTTAAATTTAGTTATGGTTTAGTTTGTTTGGAATTGGTTCTGATGTTGGATGAAATTGGAGTAAGCAACTCTTGACAATTGTTTCAGTTGTTTAGTTTTTTTGGAACAGGTTAAGAAAGTAAAAAAAAAAAAAAAAAAATTGACATTACCCACGGCAATACCGTAGAAATACTGGTCTAAACCTTTTCTAGGTTCTGATGGTAAAGCCGTGGGAAAGAGACATTGATGGTAATGCCGTGGGTATTAGTCACGGCTAAGTCTCGAGTAATAACGTGGACTAGGCCGTGGGTAATGCGTGGGTAACTTTACCCACGGCATTTTCCTGGATAGCGAATTACCAACGAAGCAAAATGCCACGGACCGATGCCGTGGGTATGCCGTGGGTAACTTTCATATACTCAAGGCTAAGCCGTGGGTAATGATAAAAATGGCCGTGGGTATACACTGTTTTTCTTGTAGTGTTGTGTCGACTATTGAATTTTTAGGAGGTAGTATAGCTCTATTTTGGAAATACGTTATATCGTTCATGTTTTGTAAAAGTTGGGGATAGGTGCTTTCAACGATAGAAGCAAGATGATCACCTGAATTTGAAATCAATAAATCTAATGAAATGTCAAGTTCTAAATCATCGTCGTTGTCATCTCCAATTTCTCCATCGCCAACACCCAAAACCCATTCAGAAAACAATCTTTTTTGTTCAACGTCTGCACTCGAAGCACCACCGAGAAGCCTCGTGTTTTTACTCAATGTTAAAACTTCACAAAAATTTCAAAGAACCGAAAAATTAATAGTAGCATGAACAACTGCTGGCCTTGTACCTTTGGGTATTACTGGTAGAATTTGTCTATAATCTCCGACAAAAACAACAACTTTTCCACCGAAGGGAATGCGTTTATTTTTTTCATCAACAGACTTGAGAATATCTTTTAAAGTTCGATCAACAGCTTCGAAACAGTGTTTGTGCATCATTAGTGCATATTGGAGGATATTTTTTTCATCAACAAACTTGAGAATATCTTTTAATGGTGTGTCTGCTCTAGGCATTGGAGGATAACCTTATAAACTCTTCTCACAACTACGTAACATCATCTCAATATCTGCTAGTGCATATTGTATCAATTGATCATTGGTTAATATTAAATCTACAATGTTAAAATCAAAATAATGAATGTGATTAGTGACATGACTATGGTTGTGTTTGGTTGTATTGCAAAAAAAATTAATTTAGCAGAATCGAGTTTGATAGATTTGATTTTGGTTAAAAGTGAGTTAAACAAAATAGATTTATGTTTAGATACATTAACGTAAAAATAAATGGTATTTATAAAAAATATCAATTCTTTTTCCTTTTTTTTTGACAAAATTCTTTTTCCAATTTTAAAAAACTACAATTTAATAAACTGCATAATAAATAATTTAAAAAGTGATATAAGCAAGGTTACATGAGTAAAAAAATAAACAACTAATAACTATGGTTTTATAGAAATAGGTGAAAATATTTTATACCTGGAGCACCAAGCAAGTGTCTCTGTTTGTGCAAAATGTCATATATCAAAAGATGTGAAATATTTGTCCAAACTATTTCTGGTCTGGTCGGTTAATCTGACACCAATAATATTGCAAACATTGTCCTTAAAAAAGTCTCTGAGACCCAGTGACTTGTCTCTTTTATTGCCTATATATACTCCTTATCATCATCCAACAAACCTCTTGCAAAACAGGTTTCCTTGAAACTATCATATTTGAAATTATCCACTGTTTTTAATTCATTAAAAGAAGTAGGACCTTTGACGTAGTTTAACAACGTCCTCAAATAAAATCTTTCACCCGCAGCAGGTGGTGCAAAGTGAACTATTTCAATTGAAAAACCTCTTTGTCTTGGAGCCCACTGATGCAACTTTTCTTTCCACACAAACTTAGTTGGGAATTGACTATATGTTAAATTTTTCGCCTCTGGAAAATTCTTGTTTGCATCCATCCATGCCAAAATTTTTGATGTGCGACTCTTTGGTTTGTTTATAACGTCTTCAATATGCTCGTTATCTTCAAACAAAACAGTGTGATCATCTTCAAGATGATAATTAAGTCGCTCAGCCGTAAGCTCTTTATAGTGTATATCAAAAGAAAATATCCTCCAAGCAGTTTCACATGCCGACAAATATCTACAGTCATTATACATCTTTATTTCATCAAAACATTGTGACTTGTCACTTCCATTACCAGATGTATAGAAATTTGATGTAACACAATCATTGTGACTTGTCACTAAATGCAAAATTGTGTCGTGTGTGAAAATCCTAATATCAATACACGATATCATAATTTTAATAGAAATAACATATAAAATAAAATTAAATATAAATAATTGAGAATTTTGGTGTAAAAAACAATCTATTCAAAAATTTGGAACTATACTAACTTCGGTTACGCAAAACTCAACGCAGTAGGTCCGATATCTAATTTGCAATTCATTAACCAACTTCTCCCAATCAGATAAATGATTGGGATTCAAAGGACCTGTATATATATATATATATATATATATATATATATATATATATATATATATATATATATATATATATATATATATATATATATATATATATATATATATATATATATATTATATAGCATAAAGTTTTAAAACAATATCAATTTCAGGAATAAAGATAATAAGTCGAATTGTGGTGAAGTTGTTAACATGAGACATTGAAATGTGAAATATGCTTTTTTTTTTTTAATAGATTTCAATATTGTTGAAGATGTTATAGTATGAGAATATATATATATATATATATATATATATATATATATATATATATATATATATATATATATATAACTTTCCAAATCTCACATGATAATTATTCTCTAAATTTATGACCCGGTAGAAAAAAAATCATTGATCAGGAAAGACATAAAAATATTTCGTGATGAATAATATAGTCAACAATAATTTTGATATGATATACTTTTAAAATAGATGGTGCTTATGAATTATTGCACATAATTTTAATCACAATTGGTATACTTGCCATAATGGTTGGAAATATTGCCTTGCATTGAAGGGTTGTGGGTTCGAATCCTAGTCAAGAAAAATTGTATTATTTTTTAATAAAAATTGCAAGATAAAATGGAGGGAAAATGGGGAAAACAAATTAGGGTTTAGGGTTTGCTTGTGTATACAAGCTTATAATATAAAAGATAATAATAGTATTTGTGGTGTTCGGAGCATCATCGGTCAATGTTGGAGCTCCATTGTCATCCATAGCAAGTCGCCGAATAATTGTCGGATATCTGTCGATTGCTTCCTGATCTTACCAAATCAGAAGGACGACCGCATCAGTGTTGTTCCGTTGAGTGCCCTCGGTGAAACGGAGGGAGCTGTGTACCCGCAGACACTCCGACGCTCAAGTCAGTTTTGGTGTGGAGTATAAGTTTTCTCTGAATAACAATATGTACCTTATGAATGATAGTGAACTATGTATATATAGTTCCCAGCGCTGGGTCAATGCCCTTAATGGCATTAATGGCCATCAAGTGGCTACCGGAAAACAACTGGAAAGCCATGATGAGTGGTTAATGCTCATCATTCCGGTAAACAGCCGTTACAATGTGTCGGGCATTGAGACCGTTGGCGCGTAAGTGCCTTTCATGGGTTGTTCCTCAATTGGGCTCGTGCTCGATGATCCAAGGAATTTTCCTCTGCAATTTTTTTTTTGAAGAAAATTTTCCTCTGCAATTGAGCTCAAGGCCTAGTCCAGAACACTTCCATTGTGGTCGCCAGAGCTCCGCCATGGATGACCACCAACAACCACTGTTGCAACCACCAATATATATATATATATATATATATATATATATATATATATATATATATATATATATATATTTATAAAAATCATTAATATTTAAGTATGTTTTAAAGTATGGTCAAAAACATGTTTTTGCGCCATTAAAAGAAAAGTTTTACTTTTCGCACCCCCAACAGATATGTGCCCCTTGATATTTTAAATTTATCCCTCTGATCACATAGAAAGTGAGTGTGTAAATAGTAAAAATTGGGGGGAAAAAAAGAGTTCGCTTTCTAGAATGCAAATCTTATAAAAATCAATTTTTTTTTGTCCTCTTCACCCATATTTCATCTCCCATGAAATAACTTTGAATGATCACACTTCACAAGTTAAAGTGTAAACCATTCATTCACCTAATTTTCTATTTTCTGTCAAACTTATCAACTCTATACATGTCTATTGCAAGTATAAATGTAAACTTTGTCATATTGAATAAAGTAACAATTCGGTATAGCTATGTTTTACGGTGTCTGTTATTGGTAGATCATGTCACAATTGCTCTAGTGGCAAATTAAAATATGATATGAGATAGTGGCCACATTTTTATAAGGTACATTAATTAAAGTGTAAATTGAGTTCGCACTCTAAATAGCGAATTGTGTTTCAGTTCGCACTCTACATAGCGAGTGACAATATTTTACACTCAAACTCAACGTCTGTGCCCCCCTAGATGAAAAAAATCTTGAAAAAAAGGATTCACTTTCTAGATAGCAAACTGCAAACTGAGTTCGCTTTCTAGATAGCAAATTGCAAACCGAGTTGACTTTCTAAAATGCGAACAGTTTTTTCATGATTTTTTTTCGTCTAGGAGGGCGCAGACGTTGAGTTTGAGATAAAAATATTGTCACTCACTACTTAAAATGCGAAAAGTGCTCGCATCCTTAAAAGCGACGGTTTAGTTCGATAATTTCAAGGGATGAGTAAGGAATTTCAGGAAGCGTGAAAAGCAAATCTCATAAAAGAAATTGTAGTTGGCCTTGTAAAACAAAATCAGTTTTGGGCTAGTATACATGTTATGTTCATTTATTGGAAAGTTTTTTTTCTACCCCTAAATTTATCTCTTTACCCCAACATATTTTTAAATATTACCAATATACCCTTCTCTTGCTCTAGTATATTTTATTTTTATTTTTTACTATACCCCTTCAAACACTGTTCCGGTAAGCTTTTTTTCTTTTCCGGTATGTTAATTTTACCGGAACATTTTTTCAAAAATGTTCTAGTATGCAAATTTTTTTTTGGAATCGTTCTCCTTTCTACCGGAACACAAGTGCTTTGGTTAAGACTAGTTTTAGTAAAAGTGTTCCGGTTTGTATTTAAGTGTTCCACTAATTTCAGTACAATGTATTTCATCATGTTTCATGTGTCTCCTTTGATTTCAAAGCTTATAGTTATCCAAAAAGCAATCCTCAAGCTTCAAAACAACCTCATCATCATCGCCCTTCATCACCACACAACCACCACTAATTCCACCACCACTACAATTCATCGACGTCAATCCAAACAAAACCAACACTACCTCCACCATCTTCAAACTAACACCATAGCCAATACTATCACAAAATCAATAATAATCACCATAACTAATACTATTATCACGAAATCAATAGAACCACCATAAACACTTCATCATCACCACCATTCCCAAATCATAAACAAAAGACTAAGAGTCTTTAATTATCAAAACTTATAACTCATTCCATCAAAATCAGAAACCATCAAACAGAACAAGAGAAAAGGAAAAGAAGGGAGGAAGAATATTTGCCACCACAAACAGAACACCGCCGCAAATCCGGCCGCTGCCACCGAATCCGCCCCAACATCATCTCCGGACAACCTCTGCTCCATTCGGACCTCTACCGTCGGCCTTCCACTGATCTCTCTCTCTCTCTCTCTCTCTCTCACCCGATCTCCTCTCTCTCACGGTGTCTATAACACTTTAATACATACCAGAACACTTTAAAAAAGTGTTACGGTAAAAAAGAGTGATTCCAATTTTTTTTTGCCACATCGGAATATTTTTGAAAAAGTGTTTCGGTATAATTAACATACCGGAAAAAAAAATACTTAAACAATATTTGAAGAGGATGTAGTAAAAAATAAAAAAAAAATATACTAGAGAAAGAGAAGGATATAATGAGAATATTTTGAAATATGTTGGAGTAAAGAGATAAATGTAGGTGTAGAAAAAAAAATCATCATTTATCAAAAGAAAATAAAAATCTCGTAATCCAAATCTATAAAAGAAAATAAAAATTTGTAAAAAAATCTATCTAATATAAAATCTGTCAAAAAAAAAAAATCAATATAATTTAATTGTTGGGTAGGATGCATATTCATTTATTTAAATTATAATATCTAAATTAAGACATTGAGCTCAAGTGGTTAATTGACTCCCCTTAGAACGAATCGTTTAGGAAAACCTGAGTTCAATTCCCGATGAAAACAAATTTTAATCAAACTTTATTACTTTACTTACAACACTGCCGAATTCTAGATTATAATTATCGGACCTCTTACCTTGGAAACCAAAAAATTAAAAAAAAAGTTGACTTAAATACACTTTTGATCCCCCTATTTTCAAAAAAATGAAGTTTTGGTCCCCCTATTTTAAAAACCAACTTTTTAGTCCCCCAATTTTAATTTTTTTTTTTAGTTTTGATCCCCCATTCTATTTTAAGGCTAATTTTGTTGATGCGGCATTGTCACTAATGCATATCAGCGTCCACGTGGACAAATTTAATATCCATGTCATTATTTGTTTTTAATTCAATAAAAATTATTTTGTAAAATAATTTAATTAAACCTAAGAAAGTTCATTAAAATAAAAAATCCAAAAATTCACAACCTCTAATTTATTAAACCTAAGAAAAAACAATCACAACATGGACATGATCCTCTTTGATTCATATCAAACAATTGCATATTGAAAGCAAGTTTTGTGTTTCAAGAACCTTCAACTTTCATCATCATCCAACTTTATATAAAACCAATCTAGAATTAAAACTTCAAACTTAAAACAATTTTTGGGTTTTCATTCAAACTCATCCAAAGTCATAGATAGTTTAAAGAGTATGAGTAATTTCTATTGAAACACAAAATCATCTCTAATTTCTTTTCGTTTTTAAAAATCCAAAAATTGTTGAGTTTGAACGGGGATTGGTGAAATCCATAAGGAAGGATTCTCTCCGACGGTGAATAAAATTCTAGTAGTTGAAGGTTTGATAATTAGGGTTTCAAATTTTATATTTTATAAGATTTAACAATTATTATTTCAGTTGAATATATAATTCTAATAATTAAAATATTTTATAAATAAAGTTGTATTGAATTTAAAAATATATAATAATGACATGGATATTAAATTTGTCCACATGAATGTTGCCACATCATTAGTTACAAGGTCACATCAACAAAATTAACCCCAAAATAGGATGGGGGATCAAAACTCAAAAAAAATGAAAATAGGGGGACTAAAAAGTTGGTTTTTAAAATAGGGGGACCAAAACTTCATTTTTTTGAAAATAGGGGGACCAAAATTGCATTTAAGCCAAAAAAGTTTATACTAATCTATGGATTTGATGGATTTTATGTTTAGTGAATGCATTGCATTAAATTTTTTAAGAGAATTTTAAGTGGATTAATAGATTGTTTTATTCCATACATTATTTTTCTTTTTTTTGTTTGCTTATAACTCTCTGATTCTTAGGAGAAAATGACCCTAGTAGTACAGAGTTCGGTCACGAGGTAAGTAAAGTCTGACCAAGTAAAGTCTCCCGAAATCCGTCATTTTTATTAGCCAAACATAAATCTATTTAATCCATCCAATTTGCTGCCCCCCACCCCCCACCCACCCCCAAGCTATTGAATGAAAAATTTATATATCTAAGTTGACAAAATTTTGTACGTACTTGCTTACAAAAAAATGTGCGTACTTTTGTTTTAGCTGCATTATTTTTATTCGGCTCCGTTTGGTTGAACGCAAAAAAAAAAAAAGTAAATTATAATTTTCTTTCCGCTCGGCCAAACATAAGTGTTTGTGTTTAGATGTTTATAGTGTAATATGTTAATTGATTTGTGTTGTCCTTTTTGAATATGCTGTAGTTAACGTGAAGTAATTGATTTGGCCGGTTGACAATGTTTACAATTTTGGTGATTTGGAAGACTATGACAGAAGCTCGTTTTAATATAAAAAAATAAACACTCTTGTAAAAAAAACAATATATATAAATAAACACTATAGTTGATGGGAACTTTTCAACGGACAAAACAAAATTAATTTTTAGCACAGGTATATTCATGAGAAATTCTAAACTCAGTTTTTTTTTTTTTTTTTAAAAAGGTCAAATTTGAGAGCATATTATTAGTACTAAAAATCCAATATTGTAGGATTAGGGTGGTTGAAATCTACAGCAGCACTTGCCTCAACAACAAACACAAGTTTTTTTTGACAAAAACAACAAACACAAGTTGAGTCATACATTTTTTGCAATCACTTATAGGTATGTAACATTGAAAGAACCATAATCAATAAACAACTTGAAAACAGCAAATTGAATCAAACTGATTCTAGACACATCAAATCCTTGTTTTGATAGATAATGCAATTTATGAAAGATATTGTTATAAAGTCTCATATCAAATGTGAAATATTAGATGTGAGATAGTCTGAATATAAGTTTATAAGTAAAAAGCAATTCTTAACTTATAAATTGATTTTCTAAGGTTTAGTTAGGTCAAACTTCCAATTATTATAATATAGTATAAAAGTCTCTAGCTTTAAAATCTTTTGGACCACATGTTGTTAGATCAACCCACCATTTATATCCACGTATTAAGCTCAAATGCCCAATAATAATGGACGCGAGGCGGTGTATCACAATTCTTACAAGATCCGTATTTTCCATAACAGATTAGTCACTAAATTTTCATATAAAAAACAAGTGTATACTCATCTCAACTTAAAGGAAGTGTATACAATTTTTGTAGCCTATTAACACATAGTTGCATGTAGTCACACAACCAAGATATGTTTTTCAATGCATTTTCTTTTATTTGTTAAAATATATAAGGATGCTACCAAAATTATATGAGATCCACATGATTTGGTGAGTTTCGTATAAATTTTAATCAATAAAAGTGAATGTTAAAATACAGGGTCAGCTTTGTTAAGATAATAAGTTGTTAGGCTTTATATTATTGGGCCCGTTAGGCTTATAGTCCACTAGGTTTTGCTGTATAATCTCTTGTAACTCTATTTTATTAAGCAAATGTAATTCTAATATTATGTAACCCTAGTTGTCACCTTTGTTATTCCCCTAGTTTGTATCTTTGATTCTAACATGGTATCGAGAGCTTGTTTCCATCCTCCTTAGATTGTGTATTGTTATCCGCAGCCGAGTTCCCAATAGTTTGGGAATGTGATTATTCTATTGAGGTTGTGTTGCTGCGTTTTGAGTTCTCTTGGTTAATTTCTAGGTTGGTCAAAATTGGTTTCTATTGATGGTTTCTATTGAATCAAATGAATTTGGTTCGGCGGAGTGGAGATAATTTTCGTCTGCAAGGAATCAACCTTTTATGGCTTATTGGAGATTTATAGGTACCGTCACTAATATCAAATTTGGAATTGGCAGTGCAAGGTACTTTGGTTATTGGAATATCTCTATTAGGCACATGATGTTCTACGGGTTGAAAGTGGCTTTTTGATGGTGTCATACATTTGTATTTGTCTTCCATTTCCTTTGAATTAGTTGATTTTTGCTTTGATTGTTGAGAAAATTTATTGAGTCGTCATCATCCATAATGTCTAGTGTCCTTTTATGGTACTGTCTATTGGTTCCTATGTGTGATTTATGTTGGGTTTGTTTGTTTTCTTAGAGGAAATGACACCGTGTGGGTGTTTGAGTTAGTAAAAAAAAAACAAAAATTGGTTTGTTGGTTTGTTTGTCTTGATTTGATTTCTTTCAGTTCCACTTGAATTGGTTTCGTTTCCATATGTTTCAATTCGGTTATTTGGTGAGTCAAAGTGCTCACAATTTGATTATTTGGTGAGTTGAGTGCTCACAATTTGATTTCTTTTGATTGATTGTTGGTCTCTCTTGTTTGATTGTTTCTCTTCCCCTTTTTTGATTCTTCTTTGTTTGATTGTTTCTCTCTTATTAACTTCTTTTGTCTGATTACTTCCCTCTATTGGTTCTATTTGATTGAGCTTATCTCCCTATTGGTTTCTCCTTATTAGTTCTTTTGTTTGATTGCACTTCTCTCTTCTAATTGATTACATTGCACTTCTCTCTGTCAATTCTTCTGTTTGATTGCTTCTCTCTAATGATTTCTTCCGTCTGATTGTTTCTTTCTAATGATTTCGCTTCTCATTGATGATGGTTTTGTCTGGATCCTGTCTTATTGCTTCTCCCTGCTGATTTTCTTATGTCTGATTGCTTCTGATGAATTCCCTTCTCTTCTGTTGGATTGCTCCCCTCTGTCTGTTCTTCTATTTTAGTTGCTTCTCCTTCTATTGACTGATTCTTCTGTTTGGTGATTTAGTTCACTTTGGATTGGAACAATTTGGTTTGGTAAAGTTTGGATTTGTCGGATTGGTTTGGATTTGGTTAGCTTGGACTGAATTGGATGAAATGGATGTTAGCTTGGTTTGATTTGATTCTCCTCTCTATCTCTGCAGGTTCCTCTTTTGGTACTATTTGTGGCTCTTGATTATGATATTAGTTGATTTAGTTTAATTTTATGGGTTAATTTTGTAAAAAGCTTAAAAGCTTAGTAAACTTTAGCTTGAGGGATAATATTAAGATAAAATATTGAGTTTATATTATTAAGTATGTTTTGTTTGACAAACTCTCGATGTTTTTTGTTGTTGCATCGTGAGTTTGAGGGTAAGTGTTAAGATAATAAGTTGTTAGGCTTTATATTATTGGGCCCGTTAGGCTTATAGTCCACTAGGTTTTGCTATATAATCTCTTGTAACTCTATTTTATTAAGCAAATGCAATTCTAATATTATGTAACCCTAGTTGTCTCCTTCGTTATTCCCCTAGTTTGTATCTTTGATTCTAACAAGCTTAAGGGTATGACAACTCAAGTAAGAGTTTTAGGCTTCCAAAAAAGAAAAATAATTATTACAGAAGAAAAAAAATCCCTTATAAATCATAAGTTGATTAGTTTATGACTTTATGGTAGAAAACGTTTCGAAGAAAAACATAAAGCCCTATATAAAAACAAATTATAAAAATAAGACAACAATTTTACAATTCCTCATATAAGATTTACAATTACAACTCTTCAAAAATTGAACAACATTTGTTAAAATATAAATAAATTGAACAACATGGTAATAAAGTTTGTTTAAGATCAATCTATCGGGCTGCTTAATATATTAGGTTACTCGAGTCACGTTCATTCATCATATAAACTCATTGTATAGCTTAGAGTTCGAGAGCATCTATTCTCACTCCCAACATTTCTAAAACACCACTCATGTGAATAAAGTATACTTCCGAACCAAAAAAAAATATATTGTATTTTTTGCTGAAAATGTATTTTTGGACAATATAGAAATTGTGTTTTTTTCCATAAGAATATTTCTGAAGCAACTTTGGTGCTGGAAAAAGAAGCTCCCTAAAATCAAGCACAACCTAAATTGTGAGACAAACCATCGGGTATCCATGTCTATTTGATAAAAAAAAAAAAAAAAGAAGAGATTAATGGAGTGTTTAAAAAACAAAATTATCTTGTTTGTGTAAAGAAGAATCTCAACCTCTACAAACTAGAAATAGAAATTATGGCTAAGATATTAAATTTAAATTAAAAAAGAGAACGACAAACCAAGATTAAAAAGACATATGACCAAATGAACACAACAAGGATGAAAGCCACTTCACATATTTAAGAAATATTATGTATCAAATTGGTCCTAAAAACTACCATTCAAATGCAACAGGGTACTGACACCGAGCTTGTGTTATGTTGTCATTGCTTCATTTTCCTTCTATTTTATTTTCCATTTCATCCTTAACAAATATATAAATATTGGGTCATGTTAGGTGGAATATTGCAATAAAATAGAAACATTGCCTAAAACAGATCAATTTTTATACTTCCATTCCATCACTTTCATAATACTACTATTTCACATGTCATCAGATTATCAATTACAATATTTGTATAATCATAGTGAAAGCAAACAAGTATAGCCTCAAATCGTACGTTAATGAGTTCCTCTAACATGAATTATTCGTAAAAAAAAATAAGTTTTGAAATCTCAAATTTTATTCTCAGTTTCGCAAGTCTTAAGATATAATTCCGACTGTAACTTTTTTATTATAACTTTCTTTTTTTATGAATTTATAACATGTTTTTATTAATGGTGTGAAATTATATTTGATCAGAAATCTTGTGATTGAATGCAAATTCATTCTTCTGAAACTCACTGTTTCTAGTTGAAATTAGCAATGTCATATTATAAAATATAATTTGACATCATCAATGAAAATGACATGTCATAAAAGATTTAACATTTATTTATTTCACTATTTCTAGTTTAAATTAGCAATGTGTTTACACTGATTTTTGGTAAACAACCGCTAGTTTAAATTAATTACTTGAGAGATTAACTAGTAAATCTCGGGACAATTGTTCATGCGTTATATTAAAAGAGGTTTGAATGTTCATCATTAAAGACATCCTTAGTTTGCGAGATAATGCGTTTAACTTGTGAAAAAGAGTTTATGAAACACGAATGTGAAACATAAATGGAATAAAAAGCAAACAGAAAGTTCACTCGAATGAGAGAACCATTTAAATGCAGAAAGGTAAATGCTTTTAAGAGTAAAGACTTAAAGAAAAGTAAATTTGCATTTAAAATGTAAAAATTACAAAGAAAAATAGATGGTTCACTGATTCATACATCTTTCTCGAATGACTCGTTTCTCGCTTTAACATGGGTACTTTGAGTGTTTGAGAATTTGTGTAAGTGAATTGCGACCCCTATTTCGACTTTACAAACTCCTATTTATAGAAAACTAAGTAACTGCTACTTTTAACGTTAAACTACTAGTCCTTTGCCACGCGTCCTTCTGCATTTGAAATGAACCAAGGCTTTGAACCGTTGCAACTGTCGAAATCGAACCACACTTGAAGGATGGAAAATACTCTAAGTCCACAACTTTAAGCGCTTCGATTCATTAGTTGTAATCGAATCAGTCATCTACTCGAAAGATAGAATTTCTCCATATCTGGTAGATTCATATGGAGCAACATAAAGAATACTTTTCATTAGAACTCTCTTGTTCTTAAAGACATTACCCTTAACCTTCATTAAATGAGAAGATAAGAGAGATAATCTCTCTTGTTCTTGAAGACATTTAAAGCCTGACACTATTTAAAGTCAATTAACAAGCTCTTTAATAATGAATGTCTTTGGAACTAGAGATAAAAACATATTTTAGCTCGAGCTAAAATATGGGATAACACAATGTCATGTTATTTATAAAATATAAAAGATATATAAACCCCAAACTGGATTGTGAGGAAAAATTCGAAAACTTGTGAAAATGTGAGATTAAAGTTAGAGAATTAGAGTCCCGTGAACTTTAGTTCAGGTGGTAGGAACATTGTATTATATATGTAGGGGTCGGGGTTCGAACTCTGATCATTTCATTTATCCATCTTAAGTGTGAAATTTCTAGTCACTAAACTATTTAATAAAAAAAAGAGGTTAGAGAATGAGAATCGGGCGACTACAATATTGTTTTAATTAAAATATGGGACCAAAATACCTTTGTGAGTACAATTCAGTTGGTAGGAATATTACATATAATATGTAGGTCTGACGTTTGAACTTTGGTACTACCATTTATTCACTCTAAAAAGTGAATTCTAATTACTAATTTGCTTCTCTCTCACACTAGCTCGTGAAAAAAAAAAGGGCCAAAAGGACATTTAAGAAAAGAAATTACAAGATTATGACAAAGTTCTAATTATATTTATTTATGAGACTAATCTTTATACAAAATTTGGCCTACAATTTTTATTAATTATTTAATGCTTGCTATACTCTTACTCTTGATGAGAAGTTTAAAGCCAACCCTTTTGTAAATGTTGCATCTTAGTTGCCAAGTGGTCCAGAAACATTGGAGACAAAGGGGAGTAATATAAGGCATATGGGGATAGTGGTGGTTATGGCTTATCCCTAATATTAACATATATATAAGACATAACTTTGTACTTTTTTGATAATTCCATTGTGACCATCAACATCAATTTAATAACAAAAATTAACAATCAAACAGTTAGTTTATTTATATTTGATGTTAGATTTATGTAGCTATCAATGCAAATATATATGCAATAGAATTGCAAGCTTTGTCTAGTTGATATCAGCAGTGATAGATGTTAGGAAAACATTAGGCACAAGTCTTTGCACAGGATAACAAAAAATATTATTGCTACTAATACTTTTAAATCAATGATGATAATAACAAAGAAAATGTGTATTGTGCTCAAGAAACATGGTGGCACATTGACATGTCTAAAATACTAATAAAATAGTTTTGGTTGGCAAAGAATAGAAGAAAATGATTCAACAAAAAATTGAATAAAAGAAAATTAATAAATTATACAGTAGTTTAAGTTATTATGTGTAACCAATCCAATGAAGTGATGAAACATGTCACCATTTTGATTATATAACAAATTCAAACCCCACTTACCTTATTTGACTAAACTTAAAATAAAGCATTACATTTTTTTTTAAGAGTACTTATGGCAAATTTACACACACCAAGTGTATTTGTCATCATTTTGGGTCCTTCAAAATTCAAATGAGTAGTCTATACAGTTGCGTGCAAATGATACTCAATTTACGCTAAAAAAATAAAATAATGAAAGATAAATTTCAAACCATAAAAACAAACTAGTTTATGTATGTCATGTATCATATGATCACTAAATAAATGTGTCCATAAATTGTTTAAAAGATAAATGTTTCATGCTTAACATAGTTTAATCTCTTTGATTCCACACAAAAACGTCACCCTACAGGAGGTTGGTGCACGATTAAGAACATTTATAATAAATTAATGCAAAAACAAACGAGAATATAGCCTCTAGAAATTATGCTTATAAGATCCCAATAACTCTACGGTTGACCGGATTAGGCTTAAGACATATTCTTTCAGTAACAATTTTGGTACTAGTACTAGATCAAAACAATATATTTTATCTAACATGCACAACACAAGTCTTTTAAGTGATATATAAGTGATATATAAGTACTAAATAACATTATAACGAATACGAATTTTACAGAATTCAGTGTTGGATTGAAAGTTTATATCATATAGATAATCTATAAAAAAAATTTAAAGAAATTAAAAATGATTTGATATGTTGTTGAGATCCATCAAGTTTAACGGTTTATGAATTTTTATTGAATACTGTTAATTTTGGGGCGTCTCAATAACATAACAAATGATTTTCAATTTCTCTAAAAAAATTTATGAATTTATATGATATAAAATTTCAATTTAACAATGAATTTTATAAAATTGTTATTCGTTATAATATTATTCACTACTTCATGTACAACTTAAAGGCTTGTGCATGTTAGACTCTTTATTTATTTATTTTTTGGTGAAATTTAGTCTCTTTATTTTAAAAAATAATGATGATTTCGTCCCTTATTTTAAAAACTAGTTTTTTGGACTCCAAATTTAACTTTTTTGAAATTTTGATCTATCATCTCATTTTTTTAGTTTTTTTTTTTGTGTGTCGTAGCCGGTTCGTTTATCATGTGACAATGCTTATTAAGGCCATGTCAGCAAAAATATGTCTAATAAATATTGTCACGTCATAAATGAATATGCTGCATTATCATATAATGACCCAAAAATGAGATGAAGGTCATCAAGAGGTAGTGTAGGTCTCACATTTGACAAAATATAATATATTAAAAAAAATTAATAATATATTTCTTTTACTAAAATAAGATATTGACTTAATTACAATTTTGCTCTCCTGAGTTTCATCCAGTCACAAGATTGGTCCCTCCAATTTTAAATTCACGAGTGTTGGTATCTCCCTCCGATTATTTGACTTAAGAGTGTGATGTGACATAAGTTAAATACAAAATAAAAAATGATGATGTGAGATCATCTAAATGGATTAACTATTTATATGTTGACATTAATTAAATTATAAAAATAAATAATTTATTAAGTTAAAACTGCATCTTTAAAAAGGTTTTCTTGTTATTTCACATGTGTTGATCATTTATATATTATTAGATCATATAACATATTATTTAAAATATGGTATATCATCATTTTTAAATATAAAAAATGGAGGGAGTGATCAAAATTGTTGGATTTTAAAATGAAGAGATCAATTTTGTAAAAATATAAAAATAGAAAAACTAAATTTTAACAAAACCTTCTTCCAAAAAAATTTGACTAAACCTAAAATTTTTATTCATTTAATCTATATATATATATATATATATATATATATATATATATATATTACATTTAAAAAACAACACAAATTACATATTATTAATACAAAAAAGATGAATCTTGAAATAAATTGATGACATGAAAGTTAATGGAAACAAAGTTAATGTATCTAATGAGTTGAGAAGTTATGGGCCATAGAATGGGCCAGCGAAGCCTGTTGAGTGGACCCGACAAAGGAAACAAGAAAAACAGTCACGTGTGTTGTAGGTGTTGGCTATAAAAGAAGTATAATAAAGATTTAAAAAAGAACAAAAAAACAAAATGGTCAATGGTTGCAACACGTGTACGTGTCGAGTGATGTGTTGTCGCTAAGCACGTGTGAGGGCAACACCTGAAAATGTGGCTCCGCAACCACCCAACCACCGTCGTCTACGCTGCACCGTTTATAAGCAATTGCACGTGAACTTTGCTGCTGTGTTGCACTGTTACTTTTTTTTTACGGAGTGTTGCACTGCAGGGACGCCCTACACATGTGCGGATGTGCAGACGGCATCGAGCCAACTCAAAATTTTGAGGTAGTATAATATTACTTATATATTATTATATTTAAAAAATACTAGATATATTATTAATAGATTAATGTTTATGTCCTAAAATAATAGTTATATATTATTAATGTTTATAATATATTATATGAGTATCGATAAATTAGTTATCTATATTCTAAATATAGTTATAGTTCAATTTAATCTTTGCATAAAATTTAATGTAAGATATTCCTTTTTGATGTTATATAGAAAAATAATTATTTTGTATTTCTTGTCCAATTTGATTTAATACAATTAGTTTAATATTGATAATTTATATGTTTACAAGAATAAGAATGATTTTTTCACTACAAGAAATTTGGCTTTTAGCGACGGTTTTGGAGGGATTTTGCGGCGGTTCTAAACCGTCGCAACAACATATAGCGACGGTTGAGCAATTTAAATCGATAATTTTTTATAAAAAAAATTATATATTTTTTATTAAGGGGTCACTTTTATATTTTGCACAGAGTTTTCTAAAACTCGGAGACGCCCTTGTTGCAATGTTACTTAGTTAACACATTATTGGTATTGTTAGTGATAGTGGGACGGTCCAAAATTGCATGCTGTTTTAATAGCACACAGTTCCACGCTATTCTAAATCTCGATCGTTAAATTTAGATTAGATGGTTCATATTACATATTAATACTCCATGCGTCCCAAAATAAATGATCTAGTTGATCACGGTCACGTTTGCCAATGTACAACTTTAATCGTTAATATCTTAAATTATATTTTCTTAAAAATTATATATTTCGACAATCCTTATCGAGACAAATCAAACAGCTCATATGCTAATATTTGCATTTATATATTAGTAGAAAAATAAGGTCAAAATACATCATATAAATAGTACACAAAGTCAAAAACAAATCATTTATTTTGGGACGGAAGTAGTAAAATTAACTATAAACAATCTTTAACGTCGATTTTAGATCAAACATTTAAAAACAGTAATGCGTCCGTGTAATCCAGACACGTGCTAGTGCTAGTTTCCTCAATCAATGTATCCAACATAATAAATTATTTCTTTTATTTTTGACACCTAAAGTCCTAAACAATTAATCTTAGAGAAAATTTCTTCTACCTTATCTTAGAAAAAATGAAAGAGGAAATAATGTATGTATAGGTAGTGGAATGAGAAAACAATATGATGCATTAAAAAAAAGTTGAAAAACCAATACATATTTCACATTAAATTATTGAGCAATTTAAATCAACATTTAATGTTTTTACCAAGTTGATTCGAATCACATATGTTCAGGTGATTCGGATATAACTTTTAAATTATATTCAAAATTAAAAATTAGTTAAGTGATATGAATCACATAGATGCTTGATTTGAATTATAATGTTTAGATTGAGATATTAAAACATTGAAAACATGGATGTTTAAAAAAAATAATTAAAAACATGGGCATTTGAATAATTGAATCAACACTTTTTACCAAGTTTATTCAAATCAACGTAATTCAAAAACTTGAAATTTTCAAACTAACGTGTATGGTTCAAATCATACATCACCATGATGGGAATCAAGTTACCAATACTTGTAAAATATTAATTTTTTAAAAAAGTCAAAATACTGTTAAATAACCAATTAAACACAATGGTGTGCCTAAAAGGGAGAATCAAATTTACAAAGCCAAAATACACCAAAAAGAGGAAAGGAAAGAAACTCAAACCACAACCCATATATATCTTAAACAAAAGATTTTCTTATTTGTTTTAAACCACCATAAAATTAAAGAAAAATTGAGAGAAACTAAAGTACATCACATCTAACTTAAACCTAATTTTGACATCATTCAAAATAAAACCAGGTCTAGACTTTCTTCATGAAGTGCGTGAAAATAAGTATTATCTTAGTCAATTTTTTTTTTGACGGATAGTAAAAAAAATAAATATTATCAAAAACTAAAATATGTGATTAACTTAAATTATATATCATTGCTTATATGTCACACCGCATCTCTCTATCCTTCTCTATTTACACACATCCAAAACAAAATTAACATCAAGTTTTCAACTCCATCAATAATCTATAGACTATATAGCTTATTATTGTTACTTCACGTGGTATCACTCATTGATTAGTTTGCATCCATCATACTTTGTTTTGTTTAGTTTAAATCATCAAGTTAATTGTTGTAGATATTATTGCTTGACATCTTTATCATTGTTGGCTTCCCGGTCAGCAGAATAAAGTAAGGTTCACTTTCACTATATATCATTTGAATGAAGCCGTTTGCTTTTAATCATATATATAATTAAACATTTAATTTTTATTTTTTTTTTATATCCATGTAGTCTTCAATCCCTTGCTTCCTTGCTTGGAAAGCCATCATTTTGGCTAATTGTTTTATTTTTATCTACATCATGTAAGAAAAGTCTTTTTATTATGATCCGCTTGGATTTAACTTATTTTTGAGCTTATAAAAATAACTTATGCAAATAAATAATTTTTTGCGTTAATTTATAAATTTTCACTAACAAAAATTATATCTTTTTAAAAGTAGTTTTCTTATAAACTACTTTGAAAAATTTATAATGAATACATAAAATTTTGTTTATTTGTACGTAAAAGGTGTTTCACATAAGTTAAAAAATAAGTCAATCAAAATAGACTCTAAATAAGGAACACAATTGGGCTCAAGAGTTTTTTCGTTCTTAAATAATATAATTATTACTCCCTTTGTTTCTTTTTATTTGTCGTTTGGGAATCATGCATACTATTCATATAATCTACTTTGATCGTAATTTTCTACTAATATATAAAAATAAATATTAGCATATAAGATGTTGTTTAATTTATCTCGACGAATATTTTCAAAATATATAATTTTCATAATTTTTTATAAAATATAATTAAAAATATTAGTGATCAAAGTAGTACATTAACATATATGCAGAAATCTAAAATGACAAATAAAAAAGAATGAAGGGAGTAATAATATTTAGGCATGAAAGATCCAAATACATGTATAATTATTATTTTAGATGATTAAATGGTAAGTACGTTTATGGTTTATTTGTGTCTAAACACACTTTATTTATAGTTGTAATTATATGATGGTTGAGTCCACTAGAATGTGTCAATTTTCTACTATATATTATGATTTTTTTATGATCAAATATTTTAATGGTTATATACAAAATTCATTATATCTCGTGGAAAAAGATACGTATGATATTGTCTCCAATATATATAAATTACATACCGTGGAAGAAAATTATGACAAAACACAAACAGATAAATACATTTTCTTTACGAAACTTGAATTAACTAAATAAGGAGGTATATACGAGGAGGGATCCGTTGACTTCAGGAGTAAGTCTTCATTGACTTACTTCGCTTAATAACTCGATATCGACATTATATTTTTTCAATACAACCGTTGAATTCAAATGTCTCATTGAGTAGATCAATTCCACAAATTTTTATAAAAATTCAAAAAATTGTAGTTATGTATTCAGACTATTGAAATTTAACAATTTTTTTAAAAGTTTAATTTGTCTTACGTTCAATTGAAATTATCAGAAAAAGTATCAAACGATTTTAAATTTTATAAAAATTTATGGAGTTAATCTATTCAATGAGATATTTGAATTCAACGGTTGGATTGAAAAAATATAATGTCGATATCGAGTTATTAAGCGGAGTAAGTCAATAAAAACTTATTCCTGGAGCCAACGAATCCCTCCTCGATATATATATATATATATATATATATATATATATATATATATATATAGTTACGTAGGTCGAATATTAGATAATTTGAAAGCACGTGTTAATGCATAATGACTAGAAGCCACGTTGGTTTTGTGACTATATAGATAAAAAATAAATCATTGATATAATCAAACAAAAATTATATATAAACAACTAGATCAAAAATTTATCATAGATAACTTGACTTAATCTTAACACAAAAAGAAAATTAGCTACACACACATAGTACAAAGAGAAAGAGACAAGTAGAATGGCATCAAAGTCTTGAGATCCAAGCTCCAATTAGCTAATAGCTACACAATCCTAGTTGTCCTAAGCGCAAGGCAGCTGGTCTTACGAGTGAGGCACACGACTCAATCCTAGTTCATATGATTGGGAAATAAAAGTGAATTCTTTGGAAATTAAAAAAGCTAAGGATTGAAAGATTTTTAGTGATGAGATTCAATAATTGGGAAATACATTCTAAACATCTTGGATAATGAGGATTAATTTAATTATTGATCAAAGTTTCTCCACTGTCTTTTTGTGCGGTTATTTAATTTAGTGAGGTTGGGTGAATGGGTAAAAATTATGATTTGTTCTTGTTAAGCTCTTGAACCTAAGTTATTGTAATTTTTGTAAAGACTCGGTAGATCAGCGAACTCTCTCCCTCATACGTAGGTAAATTTGGATTGATTGGATAAATAATGATGATGTGTTTGTTTCTATGCTCATTATTTTGTTGTTTAGTTTTTTTTTTATAAGCAATGTTTATTGTTAGTATTTTGTTGTTTAGTTTGATTGTGGATTTGTTATATATCTTTGATTCAGGTTTTTTAAAACGGTTTGTTACTACGAAAACAACTGCGACAAAATAGCATAGGTAGTGTCTATTACCGTTTTCCCTTGTTTTAACAGAGTAAACAAAAATAATGAAAAGTACGTTGAAACATTGTTAGTTGTTAGGTGCCAAGATGAAACCTCATTACAGTCGTGACTTAAATTTGTTGATGCTTAATTTATTTTATAAAAGAAAAAAAAATCATTAACAAATTATAAAAATAATTACGATTATGAAATTATGAAGAAACAATTAAATTCAAGTTATTATAAACTATAGGTTTAATTGCACATTTGACCCCCTACGTTTATTTTAGATTTTATGTTGGTCCTTTATTTTTTAAAAATTTCAAGTTGATCCCTTATATTTTAAATGTTTCCAGTTGGTCCTTAAGTTTCTAAAATTTGAATTAGTCAATCTTATAAAGATTTATTAAATAGGGACTAACTAGTTCAAATTTTAGAAATTTAAAAGACCAACTTAAAACGTTATATAAGAGATTAACTTGAAACTTCGAAAACAATCCTAAAATAAACGGGGGCAAATGTTTCATTCATTCTAAACTATATATGATAAACCTTACCTTTTGATACAAACTTTTATTCTGAAAAATATCATATTTGCAAACTTCAAGCTAACATCTTAATTTTTGAATGAGTATATTAATCCATTCATGCAAATTGGGTATAAGAAAACAAGAACAGAATGTGAAGTACAGGATGTGGGGGTATATATAAATCATTGTCGAATGTCGGCAGTCTTCATCATATGGCATATTTATTTATATCAAGTTCTTTCCATCTAACAATGGCAGTCTGTACTCTGTCTTGTATATGAGAAGTTTGGTGTGAATAGTTATGCACTATTTCACAAACAAAGGGGTCCTCTTGTTGGCATCTGGTTAGATTTTATTCTTCTGGTGAAAAGAATTTAATTTTCAAAAACAAAATATGTTGAAAAGGGTAAATTATTATTATTATTGACAACGACAATACTTGCATTTTGCAATAGCTTTAAATGAAATTTGAACTATTCTACAAAGAAATAAACTCAAATTCATATGAAAAATTTTAAAAGATGTAAATCATATATATTTTTTTGATAATAATGTAAACCATATTTTAAATTCTTAAATTTTTTGTTTGAAACTACTAAATAGTTAAGTTATGTCTTCTTTAGCGCAAGACGTGCAAAAAGAAGAAGACAGAGAACTACAAACAAGTCAAGTCGAAAACAACAACATTGCTGAAAGAAAGGCAACCCAAATAAGAGTTTTAGACCAATATTAAAAAAAAATGTCTCACACAAATTATAAGCTCAAAAGTCCACAATAGAAAAAAAGTCTTAGGGGAAAACATAAAAGGATTTTAAGGGTGTTGTTCTGGTAAAAAACAAAGGGGGTTGTATTATTGATTAAATGGTGTGATTACACTTGGTTCAATCCCAACAACCCTGGGAATTTTTATATCTCCGATTCGGTCCTTTTTTTTCTTCAAATGAAAGTGTGAAGCTATTTATAGACCGCTAAGTCTTCTTCTCCAAGCTAAGATTCCTAGAAATCCGGTCCTTAGCATCTTCTTCGGTGGTACAGCGTGAAAATAGGGATGAAAACCTTGGTCTCCAAGCTATGGCGGTTGCGGGAAGTTGGTTTCTTCCTTCCCAAGTCAGTTGCTAACGCAGGGAAGAAGAAGATATTTTATAATAATACGGAATTCAACTTCTGGGCGTTGCCATGTTGTCGTTAGTCACGCCTTGGCTTCGTATCGCCTAGTGGATATTTAGGATTTACTTGATTTGGGCCTATTCTCCTTCTTATGTTCATTGGGCTTGCTGGATATGTCCTTAAGCCCATTGCCCGGTCCAGGTGTGTTTGGATGGAAGATTCTAGAAATTCAAGATATTTTAAATATTAGGCAATTCAATTGATTCAATTGAATTTCCTTAATTTTCAAATTTTATTGTTTGGATAAAGTGGTGAAATTCCATCAATTGTAAAATTTTGTGTTTGGATAATGTAATTGAATTTTTTTCATTTAAATTTATTTATCTTAATAAAATTGACCATAAATCCAAAAAAATCGTTCGAAAAACCTAAAATCAGCAAAAAAACATAAATTCGACTACAACCCCTAAAATATCGTCCGAAAACCCAAAAATTCGGCCGAAAAACCTAAAATTGGCCAAAAACCCTAAAATTGACTATAAACCATAAAATCGAACAAAAATCCTAAAATCGACCCTAAACCCAAAAAATCGGCCGAAATACCTAAAATTGGTCAAAAACCCTAAAATTGACTATAAACCCTAAAATTGACTGTAAACTAGACTTCAACCCTAAAAGCGAAAGGAAACCCTATAATCAATTTTAGGGTTTTCGGCCAATTTTTTAGGTTTTAGGCCGATTGTAGAGTTTATAGTCGGTTTTAGCGTTTTTGGCCAATTTTAGATTTTTTTGGCCGATTTTAGGGTTTATGGTTTTTTTAGGGTTTTTACCCGATTTTAGGTTTTTCAGACGATTTTTTGGGTATAGGGTCGATTTTAGGTTTTTTGACCGGTTTTAAGGTTCAAATCGGGTTTAGGGTCGATTTTAGTGTTTCAGGTCGACTTAAGATTTTTCTACTAATTTTTGGGTTCATGTCGATTTTATGGTTGATTTTAAGGTTGTTGGACGATTTTAAGGTTTATAGCCGATTTTTGACCATTTTCGGAGCTCCGGCATTGACTGCGGTGGTCCGACGTTGAATTTTTTAAAATACAATTTTTCTATTTTTATTATTAAATCATTGAAAAATACTATTCATATATATATATATATATATATATATATATATATATATGATAATTAGACATGAACAAAAGGCAGACGGACAATAAGCTACGCCGTTAGACCTTTATGAATAGCAAAACCTAATGAATAGAAAAACCTAATTTTTGAAAAACTACATTCATAGACCTAGGTGACACAACATTCAAAAGGTCTACCGCTTCTGGTGTCAGAAATCCAAAAGTGTCAAATGTAAACGCGGTTCTAGGTTGTTGTTGGTTCGGCTTTCCGTGCTGGAAAGTTGTTGTTGCGGTTCTGGGTTTTGTAGGTTCAGATCTTGTGCTGGTGCAGATCTCAGATTTTGGTGTTGGTGTTGCGGTGGTGAGTTTCGTTTGGTGTGGTGGTGGTGGCTGGGGGTTTTTGGTGTTGCGGTGGTGGTCTTGTAGGACTTGTAGTGGTGAGTTTTCTGTTTAGGTGTTTTTTGGATTGTACGAGTGTTGTTCGGTGCGTGTTTGATGGGGTGGTGGTGGCTGCGACTGATATGAGTTGGACTGGTGGTTGTGGATGCGATGATTATGAGTTGAGGGGGGGGGGGGGGGTGTGGTGGTGAGGTGTTGATGCGGCAGTGTTGGTTCTGGCGCCGCTGGGGTGTGGTTGATGCCGCGTGTGTTTGGCTTTCGACGGTACGAGATTCTCTGACCGCTTTCAAATATGTTGAGATTTGCTGGATACATATTTTTGAGTCCCTGTCGGTTCCGAAATCTGATTGGCCTATTCTACGTCGGTGTTGACTGTTTTGGAGGCGGACTGCGAGTCGAGACATGTCGACCTAGGTCTTCATGCTACCGTTTTGACCCATCAATTTTGGCTCTCAGAGCTGTTTCTTTGATTCCGATGGGCCGATTACTTTTGATTCGAGATTTGGAGTTAGAGTTTAGTGGCATTTTTGTAGGTCGAGTTGATATCTTTTTTGGTGGTCTGGAGGTTGAGGAGTGTCCTTTAGATGTGGACCTCTTTTTGGTGGTGTCAGTTTTCGTTTTCTTCATTGTTGTTCCGCTTATATATGGCGTTTTTGTTTTGTAATTACACTTTTTCTGGTCTATGTTCGTCTTGTACAGAGTCCGGTTATTAATAATAATATATTTACTATTAAAAAGAAAAAGTTTGGGGTTTGGTATGACTCAACTCCTTAGGAATAGAAAAGTAAATGAATTGTTTTAGAAAAGTAAATCAATTGTTTTCAAAATGATCTAACTTTGATAAACAATTGTGTTTATTTATTGAGCAAAACTAGTTTTTTATAAATAAAAAAGAATGAAAAATGCTAATATCTGCCTTAAGGCATGTTAAAGAAAAAATTTGAAACATTTTTTTAGAACTAGTATGCTTTTAACTTTTTAAAAATTAATTTTTTTTTTTTATCATTTAATACTCTACCTGATTCTATATATAAAGAATACATTGAGAAAAACACACATATCAAGGAGACTTATATTTTTATTAAAAATTCTAAAATGTTACGTGTTATTTCAAAACTAACATTGTGAATGTGTTTGTGTAATTAATGCATAACAATGTAATAAGTTGTATTTTATACAATTTAATAAGGGCATAAAAAGGATTATCTATTTAATAAAAAAATATATTTAAAGAGTGTTTCTTATAAAAAAGACAAAAAAAAATTTCGAAAGTGTTCCTTATATATAATATAAGACAAGAGGAAGTATAAAATTTCTATGTTTAAATATTTTAATATATATATATATATATATGGGGTTTTCTAACTTAGACCCTAGTTAGGTCTAAGTTAGCAAGGTGCACCTTTTCAATTGGACCAAAATACCCATTCTTTTAATTTTTGAAAGAATAGAGCAACAGGGGCATTTCTGTAATTTTACATAAAAAAAAATAACAACACGCGCCCCACCTTCTTAAACAATTAATAGACGTGGATCCAGTGTCGCGCACGTACGGAAGGACCATGGTTACAGACCGTTGATTTCCATCAGACAGCCAAGATGTGATCTCATTAAGACTGTCTAATCAATCAGACAGCCCAGATCATCCTGATCTATCAGATCATCCTGTCTGCGGCACACTAGATTATAAGCTGGAGAGAGAAACTTTTGCTTTTGAAAAAGGCAGCCACGTGTCAGCATATGAATGGGTCTGCGTGATTTTTTTCATTTTATACTTTAAACTCGATTATTTCGTCGTAAATTAATTTTTTATTTTTTATTTTTTATACCAAAATTCATAATTTTTTTTTGTCTACAAATAGAGACTTGGTTCGTTTGATTTGGACACCGAAAAAAAAAACGCAATTTTTCACTACTTTAAACTCGATTATTTCGTCGTAAATTAATTTTTTATTTTTTATTTTTTATACCAAAATTCATAATTTTTTTTTCCCTACAAATAGAGACTTGGTTCGTTTGATTTGGACACCGAAATCCTTCTGAAACCATTTATATGGTAGAATGGTTTCAAAGAGTTGTAATCTGAAACCATTTTGCTGGTAGAATGGTTTCAGTAAGTTGATTATTAGTTATTTGCTTCTGAAACCATTTAGCTTGTAGAATGGTTGCACATAGTTGTATTCTGAAACCATTTTACTGGTAGAATGGTTTCAGTGAGTAATTTATTAATTGTGTTTGCTTCTGAAACATTTATCTGGTAGAATGGTTTCAGAGAGTTGTAATCTGAAACCATTTTGCTGGTAGAATGGTTTCAGTAAGTTGATTATTAGTTATTTGCTTCTGAAACCATTTAGCTTGTAGAATGATTGCACATAGTTGTATTCTGAAACCATTTATCTGGTACAATGGTTTCAGAGAGTTGTAATCTGAAACCATTTTGCTGGTAGAATGGTTTCAGTAAGTTGATTATTAGTTATTTGCTTCTGAAACCATTTAGCTTGTAGAATGGTTGCACATAGTTGTATTCTGAAACCATTTTACTGGTAGAATGGTTTCAGTGAGTAATTTATTAATTGTGTTTGCTTCTGAAACCATTTATCTGGTAGAATGGTTTCAGAGAGTTGTAATCTGAAACCATTTTGCTGGTAGAATGGTTTCAGTAAGTTGATTATTAGTTATTTGATGAGATTAAGGTAGTGAAAAATTGGGTTCTTTTTTCTGTGTTCAAATCAAACGAACCAAGTCTCTATTTGTAGAGAAAAAAAATTATGAATTTTGGTATAAAAAATAAAAAATAAAAAATTAATTTACGACGAAATAATCGAGTTTAAAGTAGTGAAAAATTGCGTTTTTTTTTCGGTGTCCAAATCAAACAAACCAAGTCTCTATTTGTAGAGAAAAAAAAATTATGAATTTTGGTATAAAAAATAAAAAATAAAAAATTAATTTACGACGAAATAATCGAGTTTAAAGTATAAAATGGAAAAAAATTAACGCAGCCAATCACATCATGACACGTGGCCTGCCTTTTTCAGAATT
Source organism: Trifolium pratense (assembly GCF_020283565.1). NCBI lineage: Eukaryota > Viridiplantae > Streptophyta > Magnoliopsida > Fabales > Fabaceae > Trifolium > Trifolium pratense. The sequence continues at coordinate 24,322,319 of NC_060065.1, forward strand.
TTCTCTCTCCGCGTCATCCAGCAAGCACCACGCGCGTTTGTCGGCGCGTGTGATGCACGCGCGCTGATCTTGTCCACTAACACGCTGCCACGTGTTCTGGGGGGGGGGGGGAAAAAGAAGTGGGGGCGTGTGTACTGTTGCGTAAAATTACAGAAATGCCCCTGTTGCTCTATTCTTCCAAAAAATTAAAAAATGGGTATTTTTGTCCAACTCAAAAGGTGCACCTTGCTAATTTAGACCCAACTGGGTCTAAATTGGGTCTAAATTAGCAGCCCCCTATATATATATATATATGTCTCCACATGTTAATATGACAACAAATAATATTGAAGTTTGTTCCTTATATTCCGCGATGACTTACAAAATTCCTAAATTCATTTTGGTTAATATTTTTGTGTATGAATAATATGCATCATGTTAATGTAATGCAGCAATGCTATGTATAGCGAAGGGTTTTATCACGAATTTTCACGAAACAGTGTTTTGTAACTAAATTGAAAATGGTCAAGTCTGACTTTTACGGAAAACACGGGTGTGTTGTGTTAAAATATGATGAAAATATACTATTCGCTGTCTCTCGTGAATTGCGTGTTCGCTATAAACAGCATTTTCCTAATGTAAAAGGCCAAAAGTTTGAGCTGTTTTATGAATGTCTAATTGAGATTGTTCTTGAAGATGGTAACTATTGATGAAGTTAAAAGAAAAAGTCAACAATGGCACAGAGACAAGAGAGATCGAAATTTTCATATATTTGATGGTCATGGCAAAATGTAGAATGCAATTTATTTATAGTGATGATGATCTCTAACAAACTATGAATATATAATGAACTCAAACTAACTTGCTAAGTTAGCATCATAACAAACTTTGGAAAGAGGAGGAGAACTAATCGAAAGTCGAAACTAATGTGTTCCTAGCTTATCATGTACTAGTACCAGTTTATGTTGATGGTTTGGTACTAATTTAGTGAGTCATCTTGAGTTTTAGAATCATTTAAACTCTGCCACAAGCAGAGGCATGGTAAACATTGAACATGCTCAGTTTGAACATAAAGAAATTGAAAGTTGTGGATATGATAGTGCCTAATTAAGTGAAAAAAAATCAGTCAATTGAGACTTTGTAGATATATATATATAGATAGCATTTTGAATATCAAGAAATCACTCCGTAGGAGGAAGACACATATAATAATAATAATAATAATGTTTGAATATTGCTGACGTGTGGTGTGCTCCATAGAAAATAACTTTTATAAAAGAAATTCATTTTTTATTTGAAATTTTTTATAAAAGAAATCATGGTAAAAACCTACTTAGAGTGTGACAAATATATTTTTTTTTTATAGTAAAATTGGCCATTCCAATAATGAACAACAGGACTAAAATTATTGTGTTGTGGGTGTGGTACCTACTACCTTTGAATTTTTCTTTTACTTAGCAAAATGTACATGTAGAACCTTATCAACATTTTGTAACAGAATTATTATATTTCTTAATTTATGCGTAATGACATTCATTTGGTAACAGAACGTGTTTAAGCAAATTCAGCACACACTGCAAACAATGTACGAACCTTATCTCCTTTGTCACACACTCACTCACACATACACACTGCCTCTTTAAGTGCTTTTTGCTGCTTTATCAAATCTGAACCGAACACAGTTTTGTCTCATAAAAATTTCTTGTCTCTTTCTTCTGGGTTGTCTGCACTACATAATTTTGTCTCACACACCCTTCAACAGTTACTTGTTTTTATATTCCTTTTTTTAAAATGAATTAATTTTTATATAGTACTGTTTTTTTGTTTGTTTTCAAAGAATATTAAAGCATAGAGGGAACATCACTCTGATTCTTTCTTATCTACTCCTACTCACTCCAATCCAAAAAATTCTTGGCATTGCACACATCCTCGTTCCTTGACTAGTCTTTGTGATGATTCTCCACAGTTTATTTGCCTCAAAATTGATTGAATTGGTCTCTTTGTTGGATCACAGTGGGGGCAATGTGTTCAGATTTTTTTTTTTATATATATATTTTGAAAATATAGACCAACATTATGATTTTAAAAATTGATATTTATTCGTTTTATAAAAAAAAATATGATATTTATTCGACCATGACGCGACTGTGATTGAGGCTTTATTTCGACGATAACAGGACTACTATGAGGTTTTATCAGTTGTGTTAGATTGTAATTTCGTAAAATTTTAAAGATCGTTGCATGATTAATTGAGAGTTTATCGACCATATATTAGCTGAGTATGACCGCAACTTTACACATGGTCGTGTGACCAATTGAGTGTATGTTTGATTGTCACATGACCAATTGGTAAAATCACACAATGATACTAGGATCTTGTTGAAACGTCAAAAATCAAAATCACAATGGATTACCATAATTATAACAATCTTACCGCTAGTCCAAACATGCACACCAAGAGTCGTAGAATTTATCAACTGCATTTTACCACAACTTTATATAATACTAAAGAAGGTCCGTATGGCCACAATTTTCAACCTTGACAGTGTGAATGTGAATGTGTAAAGGGATGTGTGATCATTGAATTTGAATTATATGTAGCTACATAATTGAAATTTTTTACAAGTATACATACATATATTCCCATATTTGTTTGCTGATTTAGTTTGTTGAATAAAAGCATGTTTCCACTTGGGATTTAATTTAGTTCCATGATTTAGTGACAGAATCTAACACAAAACAACAATTTGTTTAAATGGACTCTCAAGAAAAAAATTTAAGGTCATTATTAACCATCACAAGTGCTAAGAGGGCCTAATCAATATTTTTGACACTAGATTTATCCACTAAGTAGTAGAATTTTTCGCAGACAAGTCTTAATCAAACTGCAAATTTTGTTTCAAGAATAGCCTTATTCACTAAGTGAAACATGATATTTTTTTTTTGCTAGTATTTATTTTTTTAACTTTACATAATTAACTTTGTTATGATTTGTTTAGTTGGACATTATAATAGTGGAATTGTTATGGGAAAAAGTTGTTATGCTTTTTCCCAAAAATCAATAGAAAAAGAAATGTGTTCAAAAAGTGATGTCTTTTATTGTTTGTTTTATACACCAAATAAACCCCATGACACTTCACAAAACCATTTTATGATGATGGAACTATAAAGTTAGTTATACAATAAATTATATAAATGCTAATTTTACTGGATAATAATAATAATAATGATGATAAAAAAGACAAAACAGCTTTCTTTCAAAGAGAAATTGCTTTTTACAGTGGCTAGATTCACTTCACTATGCAACAAGTTACTAATAACAAGAACTAAGAAAAAAAGTGAGATGGAAAATGAGAGAAGAATTGAACTAAAGAAGTCTTTAAACATGGAATTAACCTAAATAGAGTGATTAAATTTTTTCTTCTTCTTCTTCTTCTCCCTAACATAATGGCCATAAAAACAGTTCACATGAACTGCCATGAAAAGTTACTAAGTACCAACAACCACAAAATAATAATGTAGCTAAAGACCCTTTTAGATTATTATTACAATTATTCAATTTCAATTCTGATTGATCCATTGTTTGTGACCAGGAACCCATTTTGGACATTTAGGACTAAAGTAGCTTGACATTACCCTTGAGTTCAAGAGTTCAACAACAGGTGCAAACTTCACACACCTTGGTGTCTTATACTGATTGATTGAAGCACCTAAACTAATGGCATAGTCCATTAGCTTATCAAAAGTACCCTGTTCAACAATCTTGATCTCAAGTGGACCAATTGATTTGTCTGAGACACGGCCCTGTCGATAAACACTGTTGAGCGATTCTTCGATTGTTAAGCAGCAATCTTCAAAAACACAAGGTGGAATTTGTGTTGATTTGTTCAGTGTGAGTTCCCAGTATAGGACATAGTGTCCAGGGATTGATGTTGTGTCTGCATAGCTAGTGTATTCCGACACAGTTGCATCGAATGGCACTAAATGTGTCACAGCATTCGACATTGCATTTTGAAGCTCGACTTCATCAGTTTTGTCAGAATCAATGCTCAATACAACATTCTTCCTGCATATGAAGTTGAATTGTGGTGCTTTGTTCTTGAATCCAGCTACTTTCAGCACATCACCAACTCGATAACGGTATAGTCCTAAAGAGAAAATCGATAAACACAAATGAGTCAACAAAAGCAAAAAATTTCATGTCCTGTTCCAAATCATAATATCCAAATGAATCAACTTTGCAACCACATAATTATCATCACAATTGTGGTTGAACTATAAGAAGCATAAATATGACATAATATAATGTTTAAGATGAAATTAAGAAACAAGAATAATGATAATCTTACCAGCATAAGTAGTGACAACAAGTTCATATTCTTGACCAAGTTTGACATCAACAAGTTCAACCAACTCTTTCTGCTCTTTCTCATTAAGAGATCTAGGTGTGTGAAGAGAATCAGTGACACCATTACTTCTATTAACAGGCAAAAACTCAAAGTAACACATAGTAGGAATAAGTGTATAAGACACTTCACTAGGTTGACAAAGAGGGTTCAAATTAACACCAAAGTAACACTCACTTGAAGCATACATAGTGCAAACAAGTGGTAAACCATTGCTATAATGATCCAAAATAGGAATATACTGTGACATTGTTCCTGTCACAATAACATCAACATACTTAGTATTTGGCCACAACCTAGTAATTATACCTTGCCAAGAACTTTTACTACACTCAGTTTCAATAAAATCAGCAAGTTTAGGATCAGGTTTAAGGATCTTCATAACAGAATCTCTTACTGTTATGTCAGTAATTAAAGGATTAACAGTTCCAGTTCTAATATCATTACAAAGAAGTGTCCAATGTTTCTCAAGGAACCTAATAGCCCTTATAAAACCAGAGGCAAAAACAGCACCAACCCTTAAAACTTCTTTGTTTTGACAAAGACCACAGAGTAACTGTGAATACATACTTTGGTATGAATCAGGACAGAGTACAGTTTCATTTGGGCTTGTGTAATTTGTGTAAGGGTCATAAGGTCTGTCTCTAAAATAAGAACTTTTGTAATAGCTAGTTAAAACTGGTCTAGCTACAATTCCACCAGGTGTTTTAGCCTCAGATTTTATAAACATTAGGTACATTCCTTTCCCTTTTTCTAATCCAGGAACAAACTCACTCATCACTGGCATCAATAAGCTATACAACAAACTTCTTCTCCCTAACTCTTCTTCAATTGTTGGCATCAACTTTCTCTCACCTCCAGATGTTCCTGAGCTGCAAAAACACAATTAACACAACCCATCAATATTTTCTCTAAATTCACATGTACCTTGTTAGTATAAAATTCAAACAAAACAAACCATAAAAATTAGTTTTTTTTTTTTGTCGGTATTAATCCTCTGGTTCCCAGAGAAGGGGGCCCAGTAATCGAGAGTTCAGCTAAGTCTGACCAACAATTATTCCGACGAATCTTGTATGTTAATATGTATGTATATATATATAGAGAGAGAGAGAGAGATTTTACCTAGTGAGAAACTCAGAAATGGGTTTGGAGCATAGGATTGGAGAGGTATCACCATTGGAGATGCGGTCAATATCAGGTTGAATATCTTCATAGGAAATAACAGGCAAAAGTTTTTTGAAGGTATCACGGTCTGTGTGACCATTTAGACCATATCTTTTAAGATACTCAACATTTGCATTGCGAGAGAGGATTTCAGAGAGGACTTTTTGTTGAACTTGGTCTGCGTTTGAGGTAACATCCTCAATGAAGTCAAGGATTTTTTTGTTCTGTTCAACAAGGTTGTAATCTCTAGGTGCCTCAGGCATGGTGTGTTGTGAAATGAAGGAGAGAAAAATGTGTGTTTTTTGGAACAAGACTTTTGGTGTGTATTTTTGAGAAAGAGAGAGAGAGAGAGAGAACAAGACAACTACGCTAAATAGAAAACTTGTTTGTTGAGAAGGAAGAGGAAGGAAGAGAGATTGTGTGTGTGTGTGTGTGTGTGTTGTGTTTGGGCGTGAGTTGAAAACATGAGAGATGAATGTATATATAGAGGCACTTGCACATGTCAAGCTGGGTTTGTTTTGTGACTAGGGAGGGATAAGAGTGTAAATATTTGTTGAAATGAAGGGTGAAATTGAGAATGTCTAATCTTTTGATATCAACCTTTTTTGTTTATTATTTGTTTATTTTATAATATCTAATCCAAAAAATTTATTTCATGTCAAAGCATACAACTTCCATGCATTTATGGTCAGGCTACATGCTCCTCACCAAGTCAAGCAAGACTTTTTCTTTTTAGCTTTTATTTTGGAAAAGAAAATAGTGGATGAACTTATATAGGTTATAAGTTATTAGCATATATAATAGATGAATAAGTTGATTGAGTTTGCAATGTTTAACAAAATTAGTTGTTAAACTAGGATACACATGTATGAAACGATTTAAAAAATATTTAATATTTTTTAAGTTAGATGATAGAGATAAAATAGAAAGAAAAAAAAGTTATAAGTTAATTTAATTAATACAAGTTAGTAAAAAGTAATCTAAAAACTTGTGAGAAAAAAGATATCTAAAGTACTTTTTTTTTTGTAGATAGACAAAATGATAAAGTTATTATAAAATCATACACACAAGAGAGAAAGTTGGGGTTCAAACTCCGTCACCCCCGATCAAAATGTTCGATCTAATAATTTTGATATTTTTTATCTGATGAGCTAAAAATTATAAACTACATATATCTTTTTAAAAAATAAGTTGATAAAGTTAAAACAATAAAACATAAGCTCAAATTTTAGTATTGCCACGAACAGGGGCGTCTCTGAGTTTTAGGAGGCTCTGTGCAAAATATAAAAGTGGTCCCTTAAAAAAAAAACTATCGATTTAAATTGCATATAATATAAAAAAAACATTCTTGTAGACATATAAATTATCAATATTAAATCTTACATTAAATTAAATGGAACAAGAAATACAAAATAATTATCTTTAAATATAACGTCAAAAAGAAACATCATAATCTAAGATTAAATTTTATGCAAAGATTAAAATGGAGTAGAACTATATTTACGAGTATAGATAACTAATATATTGATACTCATAATATTTATGAACATTAACAATATATAACTATTTTTTAGGACCTAAAAATTAATCTATTAATATACATCTGATATTTTATAGGTATAAATAATATATAAGTAATATTATAGGACCTCAAAATTTTGAGTTGAGGCACTCAAAATTTTGAGGCCCTATGCCGTCGCACACCTCGCACATGCTTGCGAGCCTCCTCTGGCCACGAACAAAACCTTAACCATTTTAGTGGCAAAATTAAAATACACTAAGCGTAAAAATGTCTATAATATTTTATTATTTGAGTAGCACATATGGAGAGAAGGGTTATCATGTGCATCAACAATACAGTGTGTGGTGCTTCAATGATATAAAAAATCCGCAAAGGTAATTTATTGGCAACATTTTGTAAAAACTTTGGAATTGTGGTAATTTTCAAATGGATGGGTGTTCTATTTAATGGGTAGAGTAGTTCTCTTTCATCTTGAGTGATTAACTAGGGCTTGGTGTATTTAGTTAGAATGTAACGATGTTCTTTTTATACGGCAAATTGGCAAACCCTCTTGAGGTGGTCGATAATATTAAAGTGTCTATCTTGATCTTGGTTTGTACATAGGGAGGGTCCTAAAATAAACACTCATTTGAATGTCAAGTTGTTAATATATTACAATGTTATGTTAGTTTTTTCTCTTTATTATGATTTGAACATTGAACCTCCAATTCCTTAAATCTTAATTCGATTAGCTTAACCAGTTGAGCTACTCATTCCACGTCCTTTTAAATTGGTGATTAAACCCAATTATTTGACTCCAAAGTGTTTAATTTGTGTTCTTTTGTAGTAGATTTCAAATATTCTTTGTATTCGATTGCATAAATATATGGTTCTCAAAAACAAAAAGTAAGATGTAAGCTAACTCATGGGCCTTGGCTTTAGGTTCCACATAAGCCCACCTTAAACTTATGAGGGTTTCTTATAAGTACTTGTGTAAGTGTTAATTTAGAGTTATCGATTTTCTTATGAAAATAAAGTTGAATGAAAGAAAATTATGAAAATCAATGAATGAATTTAGACTAACTTTATTCTAAATTCATTTATCAATTTTGATAATTTTCTTTCCTCCCTTTTCTTTCTTTCCTACCGAACGGACCATAAAATAAAATTGAATTTTCTTCGAGAATGATATGTTATGTCCCACATTTTTTTGTTCTTGAATTTAAATTATGATTAATCTCATCTATATATAACTTCCTTACTATTGTAGTGATTCATCATTAGCTTATCAATTTTCTTGATTGTGGGGTCATCGTTCTATATCTTTTAATCAAGAGTGACAATGTGCCATATTGTAAAGATTAATAGATTTTTTTATATATAAGTAAAGATTAATAGATAGAATTGAATATAGATGTACAACATATATAAAAGGAAGGATTTAATTGATATGCAACGAAGGTGTAAAATAATTTTACACAGTCAACCAATATCAAATATGTTTTTCGCCATATCATCATACTTCACCCCACTTTCTTGACATGACATTGTAAAATAATGATTACTTATTGGAGGATCGTATAAAACTATTTTACAACCGTCAGTGCATATCAATTAAACTCTAAAAGGAATACATAATATATATGGAGTCACATCGAATTGCTTTTTAGTTGTATTATCAAAATGTTTAATCAATAGTCAATCCGATGTCATATATAAAAACAAAAATATTGTTGCACACCTCTTCAAAGATTGGTTATATCTATTGTCAATATTTTTAAAGTAACATAATAAAATGAAAAGAATAGCAATTTGTCGAATAATTCAGTGACTAGAAATTTTATATTAAAATGAATAAATAGGATGACATGGTTCAAACCTCGGCCTCTTGTATATAAAATATAATATCTCTATCAACTCAGATAAACTCATGAGATGAATAACAATATTTTCTATCGATTAAAAAAAGTAATATTTTCTTAATTATCTTTGTTGTTGTAGTAAATGATATTTACATGTAACCAAAAAAAGTAAATGATATTTACCGAAAAAATAAAAGATGAATCTGAGTTTTATTGCTTAAGGAAAAAAAAAAAGATGAATCTAAGTTTAAAAATATCAAATAACATACAATAATTAATTTTTGTTTATCTTTTGACTCATTAATTTAAAAGAAAATAGTTGTTGTTTATTTACAAAGATCTAAGGATCTAGGACACTAGTAGTGGAATAATGACAAATGACAATCGTATATCCCATTGTCTCATATTGGATTGGCAAATCCTAATTCAACTGTTTCACTAAAATCTGATGAACCAAAATATCAAAAATATAACTTTGTTTTTTTCATAAGAAAACAGAAACAATAGTAAATTGCATTAAAAAAAAAAAAAAAAAATCGCACAGGCTGTTCTTGTTTGGCAGAAGGAAAACGGCGAAACAATTTTGAAACCCACTTGTTGATCCAGGTAAAATAAAAAAAATAAGTATTTTAATTTGGCTAAAAAAAAAAGGCTAATTAAATAATTAACCGGCAAAATCCGGTAAACACGGTGATTAAGTAAACTGATGGTTAATGACCTGTGCGCTTAGACCGCGGATGAGGAAGGATGTCCCAATAAATACCGGCAAGGTCTTACTTAATTAATTATTACTTAATTAGTTAGTTACTTGCGATTACCGGTAAGAAAAATAACGGCGTTGGACGAAAATCTCGTAGTCAAAAACTCGCGAGTATTTGTGTTGATTGAGATAAGGGAAAAAGGGAAGGATTGTATGCGAGAGGTGTACGGTAAACAGCTGGAGTTTCTTTTTTAGAAGACTGCAAAAGGTACCCTCACCAGCTGGATGTCAAACTTGTTAGGTCGACACGTGGAAAATATATCACAAGAGCCTTCTCATTTTTCTTTTTTCATCTTATGCAAATTATGCTGAAATACAATATTATATTTTAGTTATACTTTTCTAAATAAGTTGGTTTAATCTAACTCTATTAAAAGAAGATGATATGGAATCTCTCTTATTACAATATACTCCCTCCGGTTCTTATTATAAGAAACACTTTGACAAAATCACACAGACCAAGGAAGGTAAATTTTCTCATTAATGATTCTAACATTTTATGTTATATTCCAAAACTAACCTTTGACTAGCATGAGAAATAGGTCTCTCTAATTAATGCACTAGCATTATAATGAATTATTTGATTGTATTTAATAAGGGTACAAATGGAATTGTGTCAAAGTGTTTCTTATAAAAAGGACCAAATAAAAATTCCAAAGTGTTTCTTATAAAAAGGACCGGAGGGAGTATATGCTATTTATGTTTTTATTTACAATGAATTTGAAACGTACTATTTAACTCTTTCACCAGTAACTTCATACTAACATCATGAGTATATATTACTTTTTATCACACTATCTTGAATGTGAGTAAATTTTATCCGTCACATTATCTTGAGTGTAGGTACTTTTTATTCGTCACACAATTGTTAGTGTGAATACTTAAGTATTCGTTGCACCATCGTAGGCGAGAGTCCTGTAATATTCGCCACACTGTAATGAGTGTCGACGTGTGGTTACTTTATATTCGTCACACCATTTTGAACGAGAGCACTTTAATATACACGTACTATAATGAGGTGGTTACTTTATATTCGTCACGCCATTTTGGACGAGAGTACTAATTAATAGTATTCACCACACTGTAATGAGTGTGGTTACATTATATATATTGAGTGTTGCCGTTACTTGACGTACTCTTATTATGATTGAATCGTTGTTATCACTATGTTCGTATGTATTTATTAGCTTGTTAGCTTGGCATTGTCCTTTGGCGTGATAGGCATTGTGTTTATATATGTTTAACCTTGCCTTGCGGCGTGTTCGAGCATGTAATTGACACTTATTCATTTGATCTTGCCGTGTGTCGCAATTGTTCATGCATTCGCTTATTTGATCTCGCCATGTGGCGCAATGGTACCTGTCAAACTTATATTCATTTACTCTTTGAAAAATATATACATCATTTTATTTGCAGATTTTATGAATATATAATAGACATCAAATGAAGTATAATGTTGAATTTCGATTCATATTTGTGGATTGGAGCATGCAGGTTTGGTGAATCTTGTCAACAGTTTTTCGTTAATTAGCTGCTCTTTGAGAGTGTATGCAGTGATAGAATTTGAAAAGAAAAATTGTACGGGGCCAAATGGTTAAATTTTAATTCATAAATTACATATAAAATTTATTCCGTCCCTTGAGAGGTTCATATAAAAAACATGTGTAAAATAAATGGAGACATTTTTATGAAGAAATATGTGAAATACAACAAACAAATTTGTTTGTATTATTATCATAGAGAAAGGAAAGAATCGGACTGAGATACTGTATAAAAACGAGAGCGAAACACACAAATTGGAGTTTAATTAGCTAGGTTGAAATGTTATATATGCAATGTGTATTTAATTTTTAATATATTTTTGATTTGATGAGATATTTTTCCATGTGTGAGTTGTAAAATGTTAGTTTTTCGTATACGCTAGTTGACCTAACTACAACTGGGGTGGAGAAAATGGAACCTTAACTGAAAAAAGTTCCAAAATATATTGTCGTTTATATTCCTTCTACGTCCTCTAATGCTAACCAAAGAAACATAATTTGGTGTTCATGTTATTCTTATATTTTTGTAAGCATTTATGAAATAATAATATGAAATATTTGTAAAATGTCAATAATTTACGCTGGAGGAGAGAACTTTTGATGTTATTTCATAGAAAATGTCGTCGAATAAATTCAGAAAAATGAGTAGAATAGAATTACTAAAACCAAAACGAACTACGAGGACAATTTTGTCACAAGCTAAATTTATGTAGAAATATCGCAAAAAACAAAAATCTCTTAACTACTTGAAAGATAATTTATAGCCCAACTTTCAATGAAAATTCAAATTGTTATGACTTAAATCTACAAGAGTTCAATCTAAAAATAATCCATCAATAGTATCAGATTAAACATTTTTATTTTTCTTTGTATGATCTCATAAGATATAGTATGACATATTTCTTGGGAAGTGGTGACAATTAGTTGAGCTTAAATGTGCAGCATTCTTTGCCATGCTTATCAGAAAACAAGTCAAAAATATTATTCATACGAAACATCATACGATACTCGTATTCTGTCTGTATATGTACTTTTGTAATCTTACGTTAAGAAGCAACAAAGTAATTAATTGGCAGCCACTAAATCATTTCTTTTTAATACTATAAAATTATAAAAAAGATAGTACTAACATCTTAAATTCGTAAACCGCGATTTCTTGTACGCCTCAATGATTTTTGCCAATGTCCAACATCCCTATAAAGCAAAAGGAATTTAGAAAATAGAGATCTTCAAATACCTCATAATTAAGTAATTTCCTCATTTGATTTTGAGTTGAAGAAATACGTGGATTGTATTCTTAAATATACTCTCTTCATCCTTAATTATAAGCAAAAGTTACTTTTTAGATTCATTAAGTAACCGATGAATCTGAACTATATTATAGTCTAAATTCATCGGTTATTCAATGAATCTAAAAATTAATAGATAAATATTAACCAGTTAATAGTTCAAAAATTCTAGTTCAACTGATAAAAATATCAAAATTGTTATGACGAACGTCATGACCGGAGTTTAAACCTCAGCCGATATCTCCACTTTGTGTGTGTGTCTGAGTTTCCAATGGTTTGTTCATTTAGTCTATTTACTAAAAGATATATTAATAATTATATATGTTAGTTTTCGGGGATCGTCATTAGAGATGTCAACGGGACGAAGAATGAGAGGGAAGTACTTTACCACATAATTTCCCACCATTTTAAATGATCTTCATCCCCGTCCCCATTCCCTGCTTCGGAGAGCATTTTTCCTCAGTCATCATTACCATGAATCCCCACAGTTCTCGCGGAATTCCATCAACATTAAAAAAATTATCAAATTTCTATTATATATTTTCAATCAACATTGAAACAAATAAAATATCAACATCACATAAAAATAAGTTTATATAAGCACAAATTGTGTGAAATTAAACAAATAAAAAATTAAGACATTATTGTGTGTCTTGTGAGATGTGACAATAATAAACATCACATAAAATAAGTTTATGCACAAATTGTTTGAAATTATATATGTATAAACTTTTTTTTTTGAGCGATGTATAAACCAATGTTATAAAAACCGGACCGGACCGGTCAGTTTGACCGGTTCGGCCGTGAACCGGACACAGCACCGGTCCGGAACAAGTACCAGAACCGCTAGTCCATTAAACTGGGATAAACCCGCTTTGAACCGGTATAAACCGGGAAACCTGCGAACCGGAAAAATCAGCCAGTTCTCTTTTAATAAAAAAACTGGAAGTTCAAAAAAAAAAATTCTTTTCTATTTTCAAACTAGGGTAGAGTTATTCTTTTTACTAAAACATAAGTGCCAAACAGAAACATGAAAATGCTACTAGAAATTACGTGAGAGAAGAATATAGAAAGTGGAGTGGAGGCTGCTCACTAATAGGAATGAGAGGATATTTCAATTCTAGGGTTTAGCTTATAATTGGGCTTTTGGGTCAATACAACTTGATAAAATAATGGCCCAATATATTATAAAATAAAACTAACTTTTTTTTTGGAGAACTAACTTTCTTTTTTACTATGTAAAAAAAAAAATCAAATTATTGAGTCTAAAATTATTATTTATTCTTCAACATTATATTTATTTTAAATTATTCGGTTCAATAATGGTTTAATAGCGGTTCAATCGATTGAACCGGTTGAACCATGACCCGGAGCTCTCACCGGTTCGATCTCCGGTCCGATTTTTAAAACATTGGTATAAACTTAACATATATAAAGTACTTAAATATAGATATATTAATGTTATTTTAATAAAGTGTTTGGGACGGAATTTCCACGGGATGAAGGATGGGAGATGAAATTTCATCCCCATTCCCAATCTCAAACCTCCTTCGATCTCCAAACGAAACAATTCACATAGAGATCTTTCATACTAGTTGAATGGTGCACCATGAAAGACTTAATAAAATCTTTTGTATTAGACGAATTCTACAACTTGGAGTCTTGAACAATTAGTGAAAGCATTTTTGGCTCTCCTTTACTCGTCATATATCATATAATTTGTATTTTTAAATGCATTCCAAAATAACTAAGAGATTATAGTTAATTATGATCACAAGTTATGCATGTTAATTTAATTACAATTAAAAAGATAGTAGATATACTCATATACATGTACTCATCATTACTTTGTCATCTCAAAGACGTGTAGAAGAATGAGCATGATAATGACAAAATTGCACATCGACAAATATTTCTTGTCTTAAGGGAATAAGAGAATCAAAAGAAAATCATATAGACACACACACCTCTTGCAAAAAAAAAATATAGACACACACACATGTGGATGATCCAGAATTGACAAAGAAAATAACTAGTGATTAGAAAACCTTGATTTTCCCTGAAAATCGGTACCTAACACATCTTTTGAAGTTGTTAGGATTCAAAGTCAACCACCTCACACTTAATTTTTATGCTGCACGCACAATATGTACCACAGGTTTTGTCAAAGTATATATAGACACACATGTAAAATTTTAATTTGACCATTTATTCCTAATTTATATGTTGAATTGAAAAGTGTACATGTACTGCACTATTATCTGATTTATATAATTATATGGTATTGCTAACGAGTGCCTTCAGACATTCTTTAAGCCGTTGCGATACATTATTTCTATTCAGTTTATTTTAACATTTAAACTTGTTTGGAAATACCAATATGGATTTTCTTTCATTAGGATTTTCGAACTACTGCTTACTTTAATTTAATTAATAGGTCGAAAATTGAAGAAAATATGATGATTTTTAAGCAATTAAAGCAACAAGCTTACCTCTTGATTAAGTCATACAATTAAGAAGCACTTATGAGCATTAGTGGCACTTAAAATGCAAGAGAAAGCAAGCAAAACTGATGAGTCAGGTCTCCCAACCCGTGCCAGAGCCAACAAAAGAACAAATTCAAGGTTTTCTATTTGTTCTTGCTATTGCTTTGATCATCCAATCAATTTGTGTATGATAAGAATGATTATTTAATTTCCCTTACTTTATTATTATGGTTTCTCTCGTGTCTAATCTAATTCTCTGATTTAAGTGATCTTGTGCGTATATAGGCCAATATATTCACATGTATGTAGATAGTGACCGAAGTATCGGAAGATGAAGGTCATGTTGGGCAAATAGGATTAGATAAGAATTGCCAAAAGCTTGAAAATAGCCTATATTCTTGGGACTTTCGGCGAAAGGATTTAAGAATTAGGGCTTAATAAGGTTCATTATCCCTCTAACTGAAGGATTGACTCGAGATGGTACGTAGTTACAAATCAGTACCCAGTTCTTAGATACAATTGAAATCTTTAGGTAAGGAAGGGAAGTAGCATATAATCGATACCTCGACGACAAACCGTTACTCTAAGATGCCTTAGTTATTATTATAATCGTCAATATTCTCAACTTCATAATCTTCTATCAAATCAAACCAATATTCTATCATCAAACTATGTTTTTAACATAATAAACTCTAGAATTAATACTTTTATTTGCGCGAGTTCCCGTGGATTCGATACTATTTTTATTACGACGATATACTCGTATACTTGCGAGCGTATCAATAGACGTAATTCCAAATACATCTTCTAATAACTAATATAAAATTAATCAAAATTTAGAATATATTACTTACACTTCCTTAGCCAAAAACTAATATAAAACGCTATCTTAACCAAAAACTCCTTATTTTATTTATAAAAAAAAAACTCTATTTTCTAAGCTATTTTCTCTTATTTTTCTTTCATAATTAAATCACTAAAATTTTCAAAACTCTATTTAATGATTTTTCTTTCTTTAAATCACTAACTTCCCTATACTTTTGTAACTTATACTCTTATTTTATTTTACATGTCTCGTTTCCTTATATTTCTAAAATTCTCCATTCTTCTTCTTTTCCTAACTTAATTGCTAAATTAAGTAAATTCTATTCTATGATTTCTCTCTCTAATTCAATACCTTTGCCCCACCAATTACTTCTATTAAAAAATAAACACATCAAAACTAATTAAATTAAATAAAATAATTATTTCTAAAAATTTAGATGTTACCTCACACTAGCAAGCCATGGTGAGTAGCTGTCAAAACTAAGTAAAAACATTAAACTAAACTAAGAAAACAATTAGGATGAGGTCCTATTTATTGTCTATGGGACCTTAATTTTGTCCATCTAAATAGTTATTGGCGTTTTATTACGAATATCAGACATTCAAATATGAAATGAAAAGACAAAACTACTGATTCCCTATTTGAGCCTGCCACAATTGTAGACATGTCAACACAGGTAGTGACGGAGTTTTTCTCCAAAGTCATGCTTTCTGACTTGGCTAGCATGATCGTGGCGAATATCATGATCTTTTGTGCAAATTGAAACACACCAAAATTCTTATGCATTGATCCGTTAAAGACACTTGTGTGGTTGCTCAAAGTTCAATATGTTGATCTAACCAAACAAGGCTCCCCACATGGTCCAACTATGGTAATTGAGTCTGGTTCAACTTGATGGAGGAGCAATAAGAGAATGGTGATTGATTGCAGGTCCATGTAATAAAACAAAAAGTCGTTTGGAATATGCTACGCAAAATTTTGTAAAAATGCAAAGACTAATAAAAAAGTAGAAAATTTAGAGGGATCAAAATTCGAATGAAATTCTTGAAATGACTAAAAATGAAAGTTAGTATATTTAGATGGAGTAAAAATATATTTAGTCCTTTATAATAACCTCTCTTTTCTCTTCTAACTACGCGATATAGAACTTGAATGAGTATTCAATGTGACACAACATATCCTCCCTTCATCCAAAGTCTCACATCACTTCACTTTGTTATCAACTTCATCTCACATATATATAGGAGAATATCATCATCATACCCAATAACATTTACAGACGGACCACTCTTCAACTTTTCTATTTTCTCCTTTGGGTTCACAAATCTTCTGAGTTTTTGACATTTAACTTGTATGTGATCAAACTCTTCATAGTAATGACACCTAGTAATACTCATATTTCTTGGTTGAACTATTCTACCATATTGATCACCATAACTCTTCCTCACCCACACTTTTAGTTACTAGTATTTGACTGTCTTCGAAATATTTATTAACATTCTTCAATTGTTGACTTTCTTTCAATGGTTTCACCGTCACATCTACGTGCAGTGTATTCTTTCATGTTGACATTGACTGCACAAGTGGTTAACATTCGGATAATGAAGCCAATAAAAATAACGTTTGCTCTTTCTCTTTAACATTGTCATTTGCCTTCATAAGTCAAGATACAAACTCGTTAAACTTATTAATATAATCAAACACATATTATATATTGACTTGTGACATGTCATTGTTTAGTCCATTATTGACTTGTGACACATTAGGGTACTATTCACGTGGCAAATAAGCAAAAGAGAACTTCACACATCATATATTGACTTGTGACATGTCATTGTTTAGTCCATTATTGTGTAATTAAAATCATAGTACAATATTTATGAAAAATTGAAATATATGTAAATCGTTGAAAGCAGCTGTTTGGGAATTTAAATTTGATGGACTACAATGGGAAGGCGGGTGCACCAAGGTAGCAGGTAGGGTCACACCCAAGTGGGAAGCCTTGTGCTTGGTGGCGTTGTGAGGGTTTTAGGGAATGTTATTTGTTAGTGACATAATGTGAGTGTGTGTGTGTGTGTCTCATATGTCTAATGTGTATATGTGTGGGAGACATAGACAGTAATGCAAATCTTTGACCGTTGACCTTTCCATAGTGATATTTTTAATTATTTTTTAAATCATCCAATTTTTATTGTGATCCATTTAACATCTCGAGATAAATGCTAGTAAGATCTAACAATTAGATTGGAATTAAATTATTTGCATTAGTGTGAGGATGTGATGTTTTAATAATGCTCCAAAATGGCTTGCTTCTCTCCAATGTGTGTCTCCCATTACCCAATTTGCCACTATTTTTTTGGTGTTATCTATATTCTATTTACACTGCCTTTGCATAATTGGATGTCTCAACTGCAAAAGAGGAGAAACCCAATAATTTATTCCCATTTTTTCTGGTCAAATATAGTTTTTTATATGTCAATATATTTGGACCCCTACTCTCTCCGGAATTCCCTTACTAGGCACTATAGGTAGTGTTAATATCTAGGCTTGAAGTCAAACGATATATGAGATTGAGTGAAGGTAAAGCATTTTGATGGGAGGGGAAAATATGACTTGTGCATTAAAGGTGTTTAACTCCAATCAATATACTACTATATGCCATCCTAAAAAGATGTACATTATATACTACTTAATCATGGCAAATTCTTATCTACCCATTCCATAAAATTGGGTAACTTGACCCATCCTAGTTGTCAAGCTTAGATAAATGTGTGTATTTTATTATTGTGTCATCATTATTATTAGATAATTGCATTTTTAGCCCAAGTGCATTAATTGTGAGTTTTATCATTTCCAATTCAATTAGCCAATTAGATGTTCACCCTTTCACCTTTACATATCATTTCCAATTCAATTAGCCAATTAGATGTTCACCCTTTCACCTTTACATCGTTTCTCCACTTTAGTGCTCACTGTTCAGCCATTGTTGCACCACTTTCACTTCATTAAAAATTTAAGGATGAGGATGATGCAACCATGTTTTTCCTTTGAAAATAAACTGGTAATATTTTTGTAACAAAAAGGACTAATGTAATAAAAAAAAAAACTGATAATGAAAACAAACAAATTAAGATTTCATTCGATATTTGTTAAAAAAAAATTCATTTTGATATTTTTACATGTATTATTTTTGTACATTATTTTTACATGTGTTTCAAATATATTTTAAATAAAAAAATTCAAGTGTTATTCAATTAATTTAAATTATATTTAATTAAAAAATAATCATACAGACCAAAAAAATAATCATACAGACCAAAAAAAAAATACACTATCTTTAAATTTAAAATAATTCTCTATGTTAAAAATCACAATATTGTTGTGCCAAAAAAAAAATCACAATATTGAAAGTAAATTTGAAACTTAAATTGACTAGAATACACAATTATGTACAAATTGTAAGTTGATCTAATAATCATATATGGTTGAAGACTTAGTCAAGTCAAAAAGAATGTTAACCTATAAGGTTTGTTCGACAAATACATAAGTAGTTAATTTAGACAAAGATCTAATCAAATGAAAATGAGAGCACTATTTTTTGGGACGAGCTCCTTGTCTTCGATTCAACTCGACATACGTTGTTTTTTATTTATTATTTTGAGCATAAAATTATCATAGCATATTTCAAGTGATTTTTTTAATAACATGTGATTATTAATTTAAGTATTTAATCTTACTTGATTTTAAAAAGAAATTCCATTTGTATATAAAAGAGTTAAATAATTTTTTTGTCTCTGTAAATATTCCAAATTTCATTTTTAGTTTTCAATCAAACCGTTCAATCTTACGTAATTGAACTAACAATCACTCGGGATATGAAATTTCAACAATTAATCTAACGATTCAATCTCAACTATTTTGGAGAAATTGTGACTTGGGAAACCTAATCCTATGAGTGGACCACAAAGTCTCAATCTGATCACCCGGTCTCACAAAATTAGAATAATAATCACTTATAAATTCCAATTGTGATAGTCTAACGGTTCAATCTCAGCTAATTTTGTTGACCACTATCGTCCTTTCGATTTAGGGAAGTGTGTCGAGTATGAACATCATGTTAGGTGAACTGAGTGCTCAGATGAGAATATTCTGATGGTGAAGTCGAATTTGTCAGACCTGTCTTTGAATGGTGATTGTGTGATCTCCTAGTATTTGAGGGGAAAATGTAGTTGTAATAATGTTAGCACTCCAACGCTCAGATCAGTATATCAATGAGTTGAGAAAGTGTGCTAAATTGGGGTAGGATGTGTGTACCTTGAGAGTGAGTGCATGAATGCTTATATATAAGAATATTAGGGTTTACTATGTGGTGAGGTCTCCATGTGTAGAGGATCAGCCATAAATATCCCATGGAGTGTCATTTATCCAGTGTATGCTAGCATACATTGGAACCATGAACCCTCACTCCGTGGTCGTATATGCTTCCGTAGTCGTTTGAGAACCACGTGGAAGTCCTATCTATTTTAGTGGGCCTTTTGATGTATTGGCCTTTAGTCAATTCATAAGCATTAGGGTTGTAGCGAGCTTTAGATCATCTGTCATATCGAAGCATTTAATGGTGACTAAGGAATTCTATTTTTTTTTTAATCTGACCGCTCAGTCTCACCAAATTAGAATAACAACCACTTATGAATTTTAATGGCAACAGTCTAACAGTTCAATCTCAGCTAATTTGTTGACCACAATTGTCCTGTCAATTTAGGGAAATGTGTCGAGTATGAACATCTCGTTGAAGGACGCATTCATCGAGTGCAAGCCCTTAACGAGTGAAGTAACGTAAGACATGTTAGGGTCGTACTGAGCGTCAAAATAATTTGAACACAAAAACTAGACACTCTCGTAAAAGTGAATAAAGAGAAAAAGGAAAAAAATTAAATAATGTGCATTTTTTTATATTTGTTATTTAATAATATCATTTTGAACAATGTTTAATATATATCATTATATTCATATTTAACGTTAAAAAAAGAATCTTTATATTCATATTTTGATATAAACTCTTTATAAGACCCATTTTTATATTTTAAATTGTGTTATAAATATCATACCCATTTTTATATTTTTATAGTTTTGTATTGTCCATAAGATGGCATTCCTTATAGGCCTACGTCTTTCTTTATAAGTTATAACTAATAAAATTAGATTACTGTATTTGAGATTATTGTATTTGGGAGGAGGTTTATGAAAATGGAAGAGAAAAAATAGAAAAGAGATAAAAAAAAAATCCCCGTAGTATTATCCAGAAGATGACATTCTTATGCCTATGTCTTTCTTTATAACTAATGAAATTTTATTTTCCTTTAAGAAAAAAAAAACACAACCCTTGCTATGCCAATTTGAGTTTTGAAAGTTGTAGTAATTGCAAAGGAATTTATGTGTGGTCGTTGGTTTGCTAGGGGTGACTTTTGGGATATTGTGCGCAGTAAATGCATGGGGGAAATTTATAATTATCATAAGTTATATTGCCATAATTAAAACTATAATCTTTTTAATGACAAAAATTGTATAAGCCACTATATTTATGACAACTCAGATGGGCTGAACAACCCAATGTTATGAAATGGGTAGTCAAGTTGTCACCCTTAATCATTATTTTTAGGATATCGTAGGCAAATAATGGTTCTAGATAAGATCTTAAAAGTTCTTATAATCAGCATAGTTGTATATATCTTGAATAAAAAAACATAGGCCTTCCAAAAATTAACAAAAATAATTAAGCTTTTCAACTCTAATGATATGAGGCCTTCTACCTATAGCCAATTGAACTAAACAATTGTTAGTTTGATATATTATATATGACTTTTTTTTAAACCTATTCGGAAGTTCAAAATAGTAAATTTATATTGAAATTTGTGTATTTTATATTAAATGTATATTTTTTTAGTAAATAATTGTTGTTTTTCAATAAAAAGTTACTATTTTTAGTATTTTTTTTAAAGATATTTTTAGTTGTTTTAACACGTGGAATATACAAAACACATTATTATATATGGATTATAACTAAGGAGCTATGCCCCTTTTCCCATAAAAAAAAAATTATAGATTATAACTAAATTAAGTTTTTTTCGAGGTCTTTTAGTCCAAAAAAAAAAAAAAAAAAATTTGAGGTCTCTTTTTAACCCAAAATTGTGAGGCTTAAATCTCTAACTTAAGTTGTTTGGCCTTGAACCGACTATTTAAACGTTTGTATTAGTATTTGTGAACTTGAATCCTCTACATTCACCTCACCAAAAAATTGGTTATAAATTAAGGTACGGATATGTACCTTGATTGGTTAGAAAAACTAATATATATGTATTAGCATAAATTAAAGTATGGATATGTATTCGGTACTGGTACTCTTCTTCAAATGGAGTACATGTGCATTATAGTAAATGATACAATAAAGTAAGGCTATTTGTTTTGAAATATGCAGTTCATGTCCTTTATGTTATATTGAAATGGAGCAAACATAATAATTTCAAAATAAGTATATAATGTCCTTGTGTCGTATATTGATCAAATTAAAGTTACAAATTTAAGGTGGTGCACCAACACTACAAGATTTTTTTTTTTTTTTTTTTTTTGCATTTTATAACTTGCAGCTAAGGAGTACATATTTTCAGCAATAAAAAACGTCGAAAACGATATTGGTGGCTTTTTAGGCGAGCTTTACCGGTGGCCAAGCCCTAAATAACAGTGGCGTGAAAAATTTAAATATTCAAATTTTAGATTTATCAAAGATTAATGTCTTAACCAAATTAGATCTTCGTCTTTCTTCTCCAATTTTAGTTTCAATCATCCTTTTAAATTATTTCATCTTCACAAATTTCTAAAGTCACTTAAATCTTAATTGATCACCGTATAATAACTTTACTAATGACTTTTTAATATTTTCGAAGGCCTTTGTGGCCGTCGATAATGCCAATTTTTCTTGTAGTACAATGAGGGTACATAAATATTGCTACATATTTGTTTGATCACTATAAAGCATGTTATGATTAATTGATATAATTTGGGAAGATAAATATTATCCTGCTTTACTGCGTGCATCCTATGTTTGTGTACACACAAGCAACCTATCCAATGCATGAAATCATGCATAAAAAACAAATTAACATCATGGCTTGAAGTAATAAGTATACTAGGTTAATGGTTTTTTTAGTTTAACAACATAGTTACAACCAAAATCCATTCACATATAGTACATTGGTAATAATACTAATTGATAATTAAACATCTTCTCAAGACATGATTAACTTTATGAAACCAATTATGTGGTCCCTAATATCATGCTACCATTTGGGTGTAACAAGGAAGAAAATTGTCAGTGGCAGCCCTAACATGGAGGAAACATTTGAATGAATCCATAAGGAATACATCATCACCCTTTCGTTAAGCTAGGACTACCTTAAAAGTTATAGTAATATATTTGGATAAAATTAGCATAGTTATTAAGTAAAGTGCATCTTTTTGGACTTCATGCTTATTGGCTATTAGAGATCCAGAGAGACTCTAGTAAAATTTTAAACTATTTGTCCATCACATGCACCTTTTTTTGCTTTGGACATATATAACATTGCATAGTCGAGGTAAAAGGTATGACTTTTTTGCACCTTTTCCTTGAAAATCAAGAGGACATTGAATCTTGTAAATTTTTATTACTTTTTATGAAGTAGAAAAGATATTAAGGGTGTGGCTGGATGAACAACTTTTTGAGGGTAAACAAACATATCTTGCATTCTAGGTAAGATATGTTATCCCGTAGTACTTACTCATAAATAAGAATAATATCTCAATTGCCACTAGATTTCGTCTACTAGTAAGAGATTTCGATAAAATGTTAGAGGCTAAATTTGACCCTCAGCTCCATTGTAAATAATAAAAAAACAAAGAATAATATCTTAATTCAACCACAAAATATATGGGAGTTTGTTAGAAATATGCTTCTAATAGTGTATTTTGAAAGAAAACACTATTGAAAGCACATTTTTACACTTCTGTTTAATGGTATATTTACTTCTTCCGGATGCTCGGATTCAATTAAAAAAAATGTTATATTTTGAAAGATTTGAACCAATCAATCGGTACCTTAACCAAATTTACTGATACTATAGGATAGATAATGTTGTGATAATAAATAAATAAAAAAATATATAATTTGCCAATTCACCATTTCGCAATATTCAAATCAAAATTATGATTTTTTTTTATAATGTATTTTTTTTTTATAATCAAAATTTTATTATAAGGAGTACAAAGGGGTACTCAAACCCTTACAACAAATAACACTAAACTAAGTGCTCATAATACAAGATTTTTATTTTTTTTTATTTTTTACTTTTATAATGTATGTTCACAATCACTCAATGAAAAATAAAATATTGGACTCCAAAACTTGAATGAGTTAAATTCTATACTAATTTTCTATAATATTTGCGGTTTGCCAAATATGAAAGAAAATATGACTCTTATACATTTATTGACTATAATGACAACTTATCATATTCTGAGACAAAAATTGAATTTTTTTTTTTTGACAGGAGACAAAAAAAAATGATAATTTTTTTTTGAGGTGATATAGCTTTAAAGCGTAACTCAAATTATTCTACATAAATTCCATTGTTTAAATGATAAATTTGAAGAATTTTTCAAATGAATGAATTTTATGAATTATTTTGTCAAAGTTAAATTTTGGGAAATTTTAAATACCACCTAAAACTAAGAATTTGAAGCTCATTTCTCATATACCAATTTATAATTCTTTCATATTATGCAAATTGATTCCTTGTTTTTTTTTTTTTTATAAGCAAAAAATGAATTATAAGGAGTACAAGGGGTACTCAACCCTTACAATTCAGAATAGATCACTTTAGATACGTTGAAAACAATCTAAAGGATTATTACGCCATTCAGAAAAAACTAAATTAACATTGTTCCCTGTTCGGCCTATAAACCAAAACCAAGAAAAATAAACAATTTGCTCCACTAAAGATGATATGTTGACACAGTCTCCTCTAAAAATAATGTTATTACGCGTATGCCAAATACTCCATATCGTCGCCAGCCAAATTATATGACGAATTCGCTTGCTATGATTGTCTTGTGCTAATTCACCAAACAAAGTGAAATGGCTTGTGACGTCCTCAAAAGGGATCACATTAGTGCCCAACCAAACAAATATTTTCTGCCAAATTTGTGAAGTAATGCGGCAAGTGAAAAAGATGTGTTGTATGTCTTCTACCTCTTTGAAGCAAAATACGCAACTTCTCTCATGATTATTCGTGATAATACCTTTGCAAAATAAAGCCTCCCGGGTTGGTAATTTTTCAAGTAACAACCGTCAACCGAAAACGCTAACTTTTGATGGAACATTGTTCTTCCATAATCTTTTCAATGCTGCCACTGTATTTGTATCAAGAGTAGTACCTACACGTTTGTCCTGCAAAACCATGTACGTTGATCGAACCGAAAAAGAACCATCAGAATTTGATGACCATCTTCGCCTGTCGCTAGAAGCTCTGTTAGGCCGAACTTGTTCAAGCAATTGATGCAATTCATTGAGGGATTCAATATCTGCATCATCAAGTGCTTCCATCCAATTAAGTTTCCAAGACCACGTGTTGTTATTCCATATCCCCATATTTGAAATGCAAGCATCTTTATGAGTTGATTTTTGGAACAAAGATGGATACAGTTCACTTAACGGTTCCATTCCTAACCATTTTTCCTTCCAAAAAGCTATATTGTTACCGTCGCCGAGAATGCTACTAATATTATTAACAAACCAACCCCCTTCCTCCGCTCCTCCTGTTTTCCACATATCCCGCCACCAAATTGAAGCATGTTTGAGACTCTCCCTCCCTTCCCCATATAAGAAATTAGCAGCAAAAGAACCATAACGAAAATGCAAAAGATTGAACCAAGAAGCAGACAAATCATTCAGACACCGCCACTTCTATTTACATAAGAGTGAATCATTAAATGACTCCAAATTTTTTATGCCTAACCCTCCTTTATCCTTTGGTTGGCAAATATTATCCCAACTAACCCAACATATTTTTGATCTATCAATTCCTCCACCCCATAAAAAATTCCTTTGAATGCTCACCATTTCCTTCAACACACAAACCGGTGCTTTAAAAAAAGAGAAGAAATAGAGAGGTAAACTAGAAAGAACTGAATTTATGAGAGTGACTCTCCCTCCAATAGATAAAAGACGACTATTCCAAACACCAAGTCTCTTTTTCATGGAATCAATAATAGGTAGCCAAGTAGCCTTTCTTCTCAGATTAGCACCTACCGGTATGCTAAGAAAGCGAAAAGGGATAGAATCCACACCACAATGCAAAAAAGACGAAGATGCGCGCAAAAAACTATCATCCAAATTAATACCATAAAGCTTACTTTTGAAAAATTTTACCTTTAATCCAGATACTAATTCGAAGCTTCTCAACACCGTTTTAATAGTCCAAAGGTTGTCCCAATTGCCTTCGCCTACTATAATGGTATCATCCGCGAATTGCAGAGTATGAAACATTAAATTATTGTTTACCTTGTAACCATGAAAAGAGCCGCTTCCAACCGCTTTATTCATATGTCCCGAAAGACCTTCAGCAACAATCAAGAAGAGGAACGGTGACATTGGGTCACCCTGCCTCAATCCTTTACCAACACTGAACTCCTCCGTAGGACTGTCATTGACCAGTACGGACATAGAACTCTGACAAACACAAGCACGTATCCATCGCCTCCAACCTTCTGCAAAACCCATTCTAACCATCATATAATCCAAAAAATGCCAGTTCACCGTATCATAGGCTCTTTCAAAGTCTACTTTAAACATCAAGCATTTATCTTTCTTTCTTTTTGCCAAATCTATCAATTCATTCACAACCAACACACCATCTAATATCTGCCTATTGGGCAGAAAAGCCGATTGGATGGTCGAGATTACCTTTCCGAAAACTTTCTTCAATCTTGCCGCTAAGACCTTTGACAAAATCTTGTACAAACTAGAAACCAAACAAATAGGTCGATAATCCGATAAAGTTTGCGGATGATCCTTTTTGGGAATGAGAGACAGAAAAAAATTGATTCCTTGTTTGAAAAATTTACACAGTTGGCCCTATTTATTTTTCAAATTTTGCAACTTGCCACTAGATTTTCCAAATATTCCAAATTAACCCTATAAATTTTCAAAATATTGCAAAATGGTCCCCATTTTTTATGTTAAGAAATTAGTCCCCAAAATCTTCAATAATTCTTTTTTTTTTAACCACTTTTTATTATATATATTTATAATTACGCTAAAAATTTACAAAATAATTTAGAGTGCACCTAATATGAACATCTAAAAAATGGGTATAAATGTGAATCCTTACCATTTTTAGTCAATTTTAATAAAATACTACATTTCCCCCCCTTTTTTGAATTGCCTTTTAGTTCTAATTTTTCTAGAATGTCCAAATTATGCATGCAAACACACTCAAAGGTTTAGAAATGTTATATGTTTTTTGACAAAAGAAATGTTATATGTTGTCAATTAGATTTTGTTGGAATTAGTGTGTGGCCCGATTAGTTCGACATCAACTATAATTAAGTTAAATGAAGAATATACAAACAAACAAATGTGAACTATATATTTAACGTATTAAAGTTTTAGATAGAAATGTAATATTAAAGTCTTTTGGTTATCTTGGCAATTAATTAAAAAGTGATTTTTTTTTATAAGTAGAGATTGAATTATAGGGAGTACTTGGTATACTCAGCCTTTACAATTCGAGAGAACATCATTAGATGCCTTGTAAACAAGCTGACGGAGCATTGCATCAGTCAGAAAAAACCAAAGAGGAATTATTTCCTTTTCTTCCTATAAACCAAAACCAAGAAATATAAATTATTTGATCACAAGGGAGGACAAATTAGCCAAATCTCCTCTAAAAATGATGTGATTATATGCAAGCGCCATAAACTCAACATTGTTGCTAACCAAATAACATGACGCCCTTTGCATTTAAATAATATAAATGCACGTTTATAAAAAAAGAAATAAAAAATTATATAAATACACGTTTTTTTAGAATTAGCGACATCATTTAAGTATTTATGCACTAAAACTATAGTACTAATGCCCATTTTTAAAAAAAAAATTAAATAAATAGAAAGGATCTTTACTCATTATTGTTGTTTTCGGTGCTCGCCCGAAGTCCCAGCAAGGTTTGGCAAGCAAGGGTTTTTACAAATTCATGCAATGATGATATTAAGACCTTAAACTATTACTGGTCTAGCAGCCCCACCTGGTGACATTATTGCATCAAACTTTGTTGAGATGAAAAAGTAATCAAGTAACAAAATGATGAATATTCTTTTCCTTCTTAAAGTTAGTTAGAAAACACGTTGAAAGCAGGAAAAATATGGCAGTATATATACTTGACAGTTATTGTGTTGCCAATGCTATATATAATTTCCTCCTCAATCAAAAGAGGTTTCCTAATTTTGCTCTATGGGTCCGTATTATTAGTGTGACTTCAACAGTACTCAAACGTGGTGATTTGAAACTCTCAATGAAGAAATCAGTCAAAAGTACATTTCTATAAATACACACAAAACTCTTAGTTTTATATAACTATTTTATTTTCTTTTTCAATTTACAATGTTTTGTCACATCTAAAATGAAAATGTTTATATGCTATGTATTAATTCATTTGAATGTGATTAAGATATATATATGATGACTTGAGTGTAGCATAGTTGAGTTTAAGATAGGGTTGGAAGGATATAGCTTAATTGGTTGGACTAATTGAGTTAAGTGTTAAAAGAGTTAGAGGTTCAAAATTCAAGTTTTGACAATGTGTAAAAAGAAAAACTAACATAACAATTTTCCGACAAAAAAAGATTGGTGACAAAATATATTTTAGTTTCTGAAAGTTGACATTAATCCACATCCATTCTTCAAGCATGCTTATGCTAAATCTTCTAACACTTATATTAGCAAATACAAAGGATTTTTTTTTATTTTGGGTGACAAATATTATAGGTCTAGATAATTAATATAACTTAACCAACATCTCTTTTTTTGTAGCTTCAAGAATTCAAGTGTGCTCTTCTCTTTTTTGGTTTAATCCAAATATTTTTAGTGCATAATTACAGAAATTAATTACTTGAGTTAGATAAGACTTACAGAAAGTAAAATCTTCCACAAAGTTTTTAACATGTTGTATATTGAATTCTTGAAGCTAAATTCAAACTCAAAACGTTTAGTTAAATTAAGAGACGCCAACATGAACGTTCTTGGATTACAAGCGTTCTCTTTAGTCAAAGACATACACTCCATTTTTAATACACAATTACAAAGATTAATTACTCGAACTAGATAACATAAAGAGAAAGTAAAACACTTTCACAAATTTTTTAACATATATTGAATTCTCGAAGTTAAATTCAAATTCAGAACATCTAGTTAAATTAAGAGCACGGATATGAGTGTTTTTGAATTACAAGCGTGCTCTTTAGTCAAAGACATAAACTCTATTTTTTATTTTTGGATTTCATACACTCCATTTTTTATTTATGTTTGTTATATGTTGGTAGAAGATAATTAATGTGACTTAATATATAATGTAGTCAAAGGAATATGAAATAAGTTGAAGTAAGTATATTTTCCACATTGCACTTTTCCTTTTACTTTGTAAGTTGGAAAACTTTTTCACCGACACACAAGGGGAAGTGCTTAGGCCACACTTGACCGACAAGAGGATCATCACAATATGTTGAAAGAAATGAAAGTAATATGACTTTGTATGTACTATGCTTGTACCTCTACCAGGACGTGTCCTTACAATGCTTCAAAATTCAAACTAAATTTTAAATAAATGACTAAAAGAAAAGTGAAAAAAGTTGAATAAAAAAGGGCAAAGAAAAAGGAACTGTATAAAGGCAAAGTTAACCTATATAGCTATATAGATCAATGGTTGTTTGATGAGCATTATGATTTACCTTGTCCACCACTTCATGCAACAAATATATAACACACAGTACACCAATTATATTACAAAAGTATAATTTGCTGTCAATTTCTGATTTCTGCACCAAAGTGTCAAAGACAAAGTATTTATGGAATTTCAAGAGATTCCTTATGAACCCTTTATCTCAATAGTTTGTTCATACTTCATGCATAGCATTATTACTGTTGAGAAGATGATCAAATGTCATTTTGAATGTATGCCAATAATATTGTACTTTAAAAGACTTTATTCACCCTACTACTCCTATATGCTTTTACTTTTCCTGATTCACTGCATTTAGAAAAAGCGTGCACTGACTGAGGTGGATAGCTCAACTGATTGAGTTAAAGATAAAAGGAGTTAAGAAGTAAAACTTTAGGGTTTAAGTTCTGTCGAAGGTGAAAAATAGTAACACTAATAATTAATACTAATTTTGGTCGTTAAAAAAAAGTGTTGTGAAAAAATCTTGATCATTCGATGAAGATCAGACAACTCGTATTTTAACTTCATGAAATTAACTTTAAAATACAACGTGGAATATGAGTAATCTGATCTTCATCTAACAACTTATAAACCGCTCATGGTTTCAATCATGATACATATGACCGTAATTATTGTGATTGCTATATAAGGATTTTGAGTTCTCTGCAACAATATCACAACTGCAATCTTTACCATCAACTACATTTTTCAACAATATAAAGGTTTGCAGTGTAATCACAAATATGAAACTATCTAGTTTCTGTAGTCAAATATGACTTGGCCGCTAGACGAAGGTCTACAATACTTTACTAACACTTTACCTTTGAATTTGGATTCATTGCACTAAAAAAAACATGCAGATAAAGAATCTTCAGACAATTTATATTTTTAACTTCATCGAATTAACTTTAATGTAAATCTCAAAATATGAGTAATCTGATCTTAATCTAACAATCTCAAAAACCATCTAGTTGTTACGGTCAAATACATTTCAACGACTTTATGAAGTTTAAATATAACTATACCAAGTCAAATTTAAAATACAAATCTTGTAATATAAACCGGCCGTTTGATGTTCACTTAATGGATGAGATCAATCGACTATGAAAAGTTTTTTTTTTTTTTTTTCACTATACCAAATCATATATACAAGCTTGTTTTACATTTTTTTTACAAGAAGCATGTTTTACATTCATATTTACCCTAAACATAGAAATATGATAAAAATGTGTTCAAGGGATGTGATCATGAAACTTATAGATGCATTCAACTTGCACTCACTATTCAAACCATCTTGTTAGTCAAGTTTCACCTGAAAAAGTACTGTGTTCATTAATACCTATAGATAGGTTAATCAATGGGCTACTAGAAGAATCAAGATTATTGAACATTAAAATTGGTAGCATTAAAATAACCTTATATATATATATATATATATATATATATATATATATATATATATATATATATATATATGGTGTCTACTTCTCTACCCGTACATAAATTGAGGATATATGTCCTATGCTGATGTGGCATGATGTGGCACCAATGAAATTCATTCATATGTATTTAAGTCAAATATAAATAATTTTTTACCACAAATTAATTTTGACTACTTTTATTTTCAATTAATTATATTTTAGGTTACTAATTTTCTTTAATTATATTTTAGGCTATAATTTTCACTTTCTTATCATCGCCCAATTTCATCCAATTTCATCACAGAGCTTCAGCCACCATTTTTTTCTCCAATTTCATCACCAATTCTGTTTCTCCTCTTCTTTCTCCATTCTTATCATCGGCCAAACATTGACGAAGGAAAACGAAAACAATAAAACAAAATACAGCGATATCACACTTCTTCTTCGTCGTCGCCGCTTCTTCTCTTCTGCAGTCCTCGTCGCCGTTTCTCCTCTGCAAATGACGTTTCTTCTTACCCTTCCTTCAACCTTAAATCGCTGATTCATCTCTTCCTTAGGCTCCGGAATCACTTCTCCATCATCGGCTACGTTTGTTCCAAAATCGGGTTCGTCTAGATAACATTGATTTTATTTTTTATTCTCTTGTATGTTTTCATCACTCTTTGTCGATTGATTTAATTCAATTGGCTGATTTGTAATTGCTATTTGAATTGTTAAAGTTGTGTTAATGTGTTTGGGATTTAGAGTGTTTATTTTTACTGTTGTTCATTTTGTGTGATTGAATAATTGTTGAATGATTGAATAATATGAATGGTGCTGGGATTGAATAAGATCGAAGCTGAAGGTTGAACGAATCTGAGGAGAAGGTTGAATAAGGTGAAATCAGATAACGAATCTGAAGCTTGAAGGTTCCATACAAAAAACGAATCTGAAGCTTGAAGGGAAAATCAGAGAGCGAATCTGAAGGTGAAATCATCTGAAGGTGAAATCATAATAAAGATGAATTGAAAGTTTTTGGACGATAAGAAGAACGTGTTTTTTTATGCGAAGAAGAAAGTTGTTTGAGACCGTGAAATAATTTGAAAAAGAAGCAAACAAATTAGAAACAATTAGGACGAAAATATAAATTCATAGAATATAATACCTAAAATATAATTAATTTAAAAATAAAAATAGTCAAAATTACTTTGTGGTAAAAAATTAATTATGTTTGACTTAAATACATGTGGATGAATTTTATAGGTGTCACATCATGTCACATCAGCATAGAGTATATACCCTCAATTTATAAGATGGTTAATTAGAAAAAACCTGCTTTAAAAAAAATATGAAAAAATTGCTTTATGTATTATTAACTTTCACATCACTTGACAGAATCAAGATAATATATCATTTCACTTTCATACTTTTGACTCCTGTTAGTTATCTGCAAATGTTTTTTTGAGTAAAAGACATATACATGTATTTATTTTTTTGGTGAAAGAAGACATACATGTAGTCATGTGTTATCACACTAATATGACTACTAATATGACAAGAAAACACTAATTTGTACAAAATGACAGAAATTCATAGGGTGGATTCCCTTTTCCTTTCTTTAATCAGTAATCCCTGATAGTGTAAGTTATCACAAGACCTAATCCAATTCATGCATTGCATATTAAGGAAAAAATTATATGAAAGGAATCAAAAAACACTAACACAGACCTAAACTTTGGATATAATATCGACACTGATGATAATTGAGAAAATTAAATCAATTGCAATTCGTCTACAAAGATGCATAAACAATAAGGTCGGCACCAAAGCAAGTAAGTTTTAGTTTTACAATATAATACTGCCTTCGCTCCTATAAGAATTGAATTATTGTTAACTCATATCGGTTGTGAGATGGCCTTGACAAGTGTTTATACACAAGTGGCAATCTTCACCTTAAGCCGGTTTTATAAGTATCAGTTAGGCCCAATACCTAATTTTAAGGATGAGTTGGGCCACCCGTTATCAGGTTTCCGCTATTGGGTCATCCACGCACCAAGCCTAATAGTGCTGGGCGTAAGGGGTGTGTTAAGAAGTCTCACATTGGTTGTGAGATGACCTTGACAAATTTTGACAACTGTTTATAAGCAAGTGACAATGTTTATAATCAGGTGGAAATTCTCACCTTACAAGCCGGTTTTGTAATGATGAGTTAGGCCCAATACTCATTTCTAAGAATTATTTGCAACAAAATAAAATCTCAGAATAGCTATTACTTTCAAGTCGATTATTGCGAAACAGATTCTCCGTTGTCCATTTTAACACAGTTTTCACGTATTACTATATCAGGACCACTTGATCTATATACGGTCGAGATCATTTTAAGAGATTTTATAATAGGATTAAAATGTACCGTGTAATATATAATTAATAGCTCAGATTGAAAACACTGTGAAAATTGTATGATAATCTACGGTAGGAAATCTTGATATTTAGCAGAGTATATAATATCTTACTAAGTGAAAAATTTAAATACAAAACAAACAGGAGATATTACATCCTAAATATCTACAGAACATGCATTATTCATTCATTTAATTTAAAGTTTCTCATAATTAATCTTCCTTTGACTTGAACAAAAGAATAAATAAGTAGCTAACTAAAAGCATTCAAGTGTTAACAAGAAAATGAAGTTCAAGCAAGTTGCATCAAAATTCAGTAGTATTCAAACATGATCAGTGAGAGTGAGACCAACCACTGTTAAAGTTAAAATAAAATAATATAAAACAGTTATTATATGAAAAGATTTAGCAGGAAGAATCTAATTGAGCTACTTTATCTCCTGGCTGGACTCAGCTTTTCTAGAATTTGGTGTCAACCAATGACATCTGTCAAACATAATCCCTCCAAGATTTCCATTAACATGGAGCTTAGATTATAATCATTCATGTCAGATTTTGAAACATAATACTTCATGACATAGTCATATTAATTAATAAACATAAAGAAAACATAACATGCAAGGAATAGGTTGATTAATGAGTATTGGCTTTATTAGGCATGTTTGCTAATTAAGGAAATTTAGAGCAAAGGGCATTTAAGAAAAATTATGAATGTTTGTTTATATATATGTTATTCTAAATTCTTAGGCCCTTTGAAGTATCATACCAATAAAGAAGAACCAAAAAAATGGGTGACTCTCACTTTGTTGAGGCCACAAATCACATGGTAGAACCAATAAAATGAGTTTGTCGGCTACTTTTGAAGGCAAAGGATTGAAAGCCTATAGTGAACAAGGCACAAACATTTTGATTATGGTCTAGTATGTAGCAGAGGATAAACATTAATCCAAAAGTTGAACGTATACATGTCATTGACAAGATGAATCAAAAAGAAAGTGACAATGAGATTAGCAAAGTATATTTAGTGACAATAGCTTAATTAGTAGGTGGTTTTCTGATTCTAAAGCAATGATGTTTAGTGAAAGCATCAACTTTTATTTTCCACCGGTCCACTAGACCGCCTAATTTGGTTCGAGGTCAGTTTTGACATCAAGTGGTTTCAGCCCCCTCTCGTTCGCAATTGCGGGGGGTTGAACCGTGGTCCTCTCTACCAAGTCTAACGTCAATCATCACTGAACCAACTAACGATTAATTAAAGCATCAACGATTTTGTATATTAATAATTGTGATAATTTTGACACTCTAATTAAATGCAATTGTAGTAGTCATATTTTAAATTACGGTTGCAGTTGCAATGACAATGTAAACAAATGTGGCTGACATCGATTGTAATTACAGTTGTGATGTTATTGTAGAGACCTCTAAAATTGTTATATTATGGCCACAATAACAACTGCGGACTGCAATTTAGAACCATTATTATGATAAATATATAGTAGTGATTTAGACTATGAAGTTCATGTCAAATCCTAGAGTTCAACTGGCTTAATTAGCTTAGAAAATCTTTCGTCCCATCGTTTCATGTCGCCCCATATGCTAGGTAGTGGGACCTTTGAAATGCAAATGCACTCTTGACCTCAAGTACACTACAAAGTATATCTCTTTTAGATGATGATTGCAGCCATATGGACTGTTGAAGAGGGGCATGCTTTGATTTGATTTCATCACTCTCTTAATTCCATCTTTCCTGTTACCTTTTTGCCTTTTAAGTTTGTTTTTTGAGAAAAGACTAGTGGGGCAAACAGATAAATAAATTAATAAAAGGATAATAGAGAGAGAGGGAGAGGTTAAGACCATGCAAGGTGGGGAACATATTCATATAGATGTTGAAATTAAATTATGTTCATAGGTTTGTAGGTTTCATAAGGGCTTTCCTTGCTTTAAATGGGATTAGAATTTACAAAAATTTCCAATATAAACAGTGTTAACAGATATAAGCTGTGACCTGTGGACCATCATTGGTTGAAAGTGATGCTGGTTTTCTCTAGATAGTGCTGTGTGATGTACAGATATAATAACAATGTTTTTTGCAGAATTGAAATTTGACTTGTATTCTCTAAATTTGTGAGGTTGTAATGTTGAAAAATTAAGGTGAATAGGGTAACTGGTCCCATTAACAAAATTCATCTAAAACTAGAGAAGGGTGGTGTGCCTTGTCCCCCTAAAATTGACCCCCCATGAAAGAATGGAAAGGGAATTACATAATTGTGTCTTGTTTAGCAGTTTGTTTGTTTGTTTGGCCCCCTTCTATCTCTCATCCTTATGGAAAGAAGTGGACGAACATAAGAACAGCTGAGTTTGCCCCCACAATTCCATTTTCAATGAACTCATATTTAATTTAATGTTCCTTCAATAATGGTTTGTATTGATTACAAGTACCTAGACATTGTCTGTGATGACTTTCTCTTTAATATGAAAAAGTTTAAGTCAGTTAGGTCCTGATACTCAACAATATTCGATAAAGCCTCAAATCTTAGAGAACATTGATAAAGATATTTAAATATTATTCGCCAATAAGGCTTTCGCACCGGCAATGACAATCAAACTCTCGTCCTCGTAGGATATGGTTTGAATCTTTATCAACCTTATGCTGGCATTGTCTTTGATGACTTGTGAAAAGGGTAATTCACTAGGTTTGTGTGAGTTGATGAGTTTGTTGCTACAGAACTACATTTTATTATGTAGAAATATCCTTTTACCATAATATCTTTTAGAAAGTTATAAGGTCAAGAAAATCTCTATAGTCATGAACACCATATTTATGTCTTCTTTATATTCCATAGTGGGTGTGGAACAGGTTCATTATCAGCCAATTCAGAAGCTAATGGCAAACAACATCCCTGTCCATCTTTACAAAATGTAATACCAATGAGTACATATTATCAGAAACAGTTCTTCAATAAGAGGGCAATATATCAGAAACATTTAAAGCACTTTAATTTTCATCCATCGTAATAACTTTCTACACTATTTAATAACAAACTGTCACATCAGTATAGTTACTATCATATTTCACTATTGGTAAAAATACTTTAAACTGTTTTCAAAAAAAGATAGAACATCAATATTCACTACAATTATAAATTGGGTGAATAAACATTAAATCTTGCAGGAAAACAGTGAAAGCCATACATGTATGAAACAATCACAACAGTAAGTGTAATAGCCAAATGGATATTCCTTGACCCTTTTGGCAGTAAAATAGGTGCTATCAACAAACTCTCTTTAATTGGTTAAAATTCAAATGGATCTCGTAAATTTAACATGATAGAAAGTGCGTGTTGAGAAGAGTATGGTAGAAAGTGTTTTGCTAGCATAGTTATTGACAGAATTAAAACTAACATGGAATTGTTGGATGGTAATAAGAAACTCTACTCAAATACCAAAATACTTCCATCCCATGAGCATGAAGCAATAACATTAGGCATAACTGGGTGAAAGGCAATGTCCAAGCATGCTTGATCAAAGGCCTTTATTTTCTTCAAAACTTTGGAGGACTGATAATCATAAAGGTAAATAGATCCATCTGAAGAGCCAGATGCAAGCTTCTTCCCATCCAAGTTGAAATTGCACTTAATTGGGAACCCAGAAACTCCATGGTTCTCATATCTCTTATATTTGTTGAGTCTGTACGGTGAGGTTGTACCAAAGATTGCAATATAATTCCCGTTAGACTGCGCAACAAAAACTGGATCAAAGGGGTGCCGTCTAACACAGGGGCAAGTATAAGCTTCCACATAAACCTGATTCAGAAGCATAACATCTCATTAAAATTTAAACATACAGTATATTCGTATATACGGTCAAATTGATATTTGGAGAATAATGCATGCTTATAGCACTAGTAGCTATTGTTCCTTGAGTTTTATCTCAGCATTAAAATTAGTTTTTGTCTTTCGAAGAGGTGAAATATGATCTTTTAAATATTTGTTATTACTGCAGATCAAGTTAGTAATATCTCACAAACTTATTAATCTTCTTAGAAAAGTGAATTTTGCATTATTATTTATTAACTTGCACCTATAAACAAATCTCTATTTAGCCAAAAGACAGTCCCTTGAACAAAGACAAGTTAACATGAATAAAATGTAAATAAAACATTATGGAAGATTAATCTGATAGTAGGTTGTTGAAAGTCACATGTTGAAAGAGAAATAGCCTGGAAATGTGTTAATAAGGGGGATACATCCCTCACCTTACAATTCGTTTTTGTAGGGTTGAGTAGGACCCAACCCAAATTTTAAGATAGTATCAAAGTCTATCCAAAATTTGTTGGTCCATTCCCTATCGTGCCACGAGTCACGTTCAAGATGCGTGAAGGTTGTGTGTTTAAGAGTCTCAAATTAAATGAGATATGGTCTAAAAAGTGTTTATAAGGGTCATATATCCCTCACCTTACAAGCCGGTTTGTAGACTTGAGTTAGGCTCAACCCAAATTTTAACATTAGCAATGGCAATGTGAAATTTGTGAGCATGGGCATTTCAAACAATAGAACATATAACTTGATTGATAATTTAAACTCAATTACTTCTGGAACTATTAAAGTGATGAATTTAAAGAAACAACAGCTTTCTTCAAAAAAGAAACAACAGCAAGACAGGAGTCGGTCTCTAAGTTGTAAAATGACTAAATTTGTCAGTAGTCCGGAATACTAATTAATGTTCCGTTCACTCATGTTTTTCTATCCTCCATTAGAAGAGCTTTTTTCATTGAAAACTTGGTAAAACAAATTATAAAAAGTATTTATGTTAATTGAAAATAAAATAAAAAATACTTCGATTATATTTCAGAAAATCTATTTCAATTTGGTATTGTTGAGAGCTCGCTATGTGTTGCCTTCATTGCAGCTCTTTTTGGGTTGTCTTCCTTTCGTTAGGATCAGCGCTTTCTATTCATCAGTACAACCTAGAACCACCAATAATTTCCAGGGTTGCTATCAGAGAGGTCTGTTTTGTTCCCTGTTATGTGTTGCTGTTTTTCCTCATTTTCCTATGGTTGGAACCGATAAAATACAAACATAAACAAAGACCTAGGACATGACACTAATATGAGCAGTGTCTAATATATAGGATACTGGGAATTGGCGTGTATGTGGAGCATATAACACGAGGATTCTAGATACAGTCATATGATCATGATTATCTCTATTTACGTACTCACTTGATAAGCCTCCTAAATATATGCATGTGTGGGGCACATAGGATGAACAGGTGAAGGAACAATATGCTTGAGTGTATGTGAGATTTTTCTTAACATTTTTCTTTTTTTTTTTTGACGGGAAAATAGAGAATTATTATTCTTAACATTTTTCATGTTTAAACAATATTCACATTTTTTTCTATATTTTATGCTGATGAAAGTTACGATTAGGGAATAATAAGTAGTAAAACTACTTGATGACAGTAATTAGGAAATAATTAGTGAAAAAGCCGTTTAATGGCAGTTATGAATAAAAATTATGGCAGTTATTTATGTGATAGTAGATGTGACAGCAACTTGTAACCAATAACAAGTGCTGTTTTGCTCAAACTTCAGTGGAATACTTGAGACAAATCATATCCATCAAAAGGGGTTGCAGACTTGCAGTATACCCCAGTGAGGTTAAAGATCTGACAAATTGGCCGCAGCCTAAGAATGCAAAAGGGATGCAGGGGTTCTTAGGATTAACCGGGGATTATAAAAAATTCATGAAAGACTACGGAAAAATTGACATGCTTTTGATGGAGCTCACAAAAAAAGAGGAGTTTAAATGGGGGGCCTCACACTCAAGAAGATTTTGATGTGATAAAAAGAAAACGACTATTGCACCAGATTATATTCATCAAAGACGATGACTACAGCACTGGTTCTAACACAGCCTGATTTCAGCCACGAATATGTTATGGAAAAAAGTGATGTGTCATTAGAAGGGTTGGGGCCATTCTCACCCAAAATGGAAGAACCATTCCATATTACAGCAAGACATTAAGAGAAAGAAATTTGGACAAATCATCCAATGAAAAAAGCTCACGGCCCTTGCTATACAACACTGGCATCCTTACTTACTAGGCAGGAAATTTACTGTCAAAACAGACCAGAAAAGTTTACGGGAATTTTTGCTGCAAAAGATTACCACAATGGATCAGCAGACTTGGCAGCAAAGCTATTTGATGACCTTCAGCAGAACAGGGAGGCACAAAAGGGGGGGTTTTCTTATACCAATGGGGTGCTGCAATATGAGGGTTGTTTAGTGCTCTCTTCCAAGTCGTCTTGGATTCCTATTTGATTCAGTTCCATTCCACCCCTCAAGAAGAACTTATAGAAGGACTGCACTAATTCTTGGTTTGGCATGAAAATTTATATAAGCAATTTGTGAGGGAATGTGATATTTTCCAGAACTATTTAGCAACAGCTCCAGGGGGATTGCCCCAACCCCTAAATATTCCTGATAAGGTTTGGGAAGAAATTTCTATGGACTTTGTCACGTGACTCCCAATGTTGTGGTGGTTGTCCAAGTACGGTCATTTTATTACTACTAGTAAGCATCCCTATACAACCATGGTAGTCAAAATCGGGATAATGATCGTACGAGTTTACGATTCAGAGCAGCTGCAGTGATTACGTTCATGCCCAAAATCGTTGATTTGTAAAATCGTGTATAATCGTCCCCGTTAATCATGAAATCGTGTAATCTACGATTTTTTTCGATTCTGCAATACTGGACGCAGCCATGGAGTTCGTGACGGCGCGCTAGGGTTAGTTACTCATTCCTGCAATCGCGGGCCAGAGAAGACCCATTTCCGTGGGCCGGGTCAAAAGAAGCCTGTTTAGAAAGTATGTTTATTTTTATGGGAAACAGGGTTTTTAAAGTGGCCATGTGCAGATGCTTTAACAGTACAGTAATGACACGTATAATTCCAATACTCACAACCGTATCATTCCCTCCTTTGCACAACTATTTGCCTATAAAATTGGAAGAGGCAAAGTAACTTCTCCATTACAACTCTCACTATCAGTGTTTCTCCATCTTCCATTCCTTCCTGGATTTAAATTTCCTTTTTATCTCTGTTTTTCCAAATGGCTCCAAACTGTCAATATGCAAAATCTCAATCTGCTCGTGCTACTAAGTATCTGCAATTCCCCCCACCGTTCCTAAGCCTAAGATTGCTCTTGGAAATAGGACCGATCCTTCTTGGAAGTGTGGAGTTTCAATCAATGGAGATGCTTTAAAAATAAAGTGTAAATTTTGTAAGAAATATATTTATCAAGAGGGGCTTATCGCTTCAAGCATCACTTGGCTGGAACAAGCCAAAATGTGGCTGTTTGCAAAGCTGTTACTGATGAGGTGAAGCATGAGATGTTTCAAATTGTAATGGATTGTAGGGGTGGGCATGGTTCGGTTTTTAAGGAAAACCAAACGAACCGAACTGAACAAAACTGTTTTCAAAATTCATAATAACCGAACCGAACTAAACCATTTGTCTTTTAAACCGAACCGAACTGTTAAAATGATTTGGTTTTACGGTTCTGAACCAAACTATAACTAACTTTTGACTAAAAAGAACTGAACCATTAAGAGAACCGAACCGAACCAAACTGATAATCATGAACCGAACCAAACTGTTTCATTTTAGTTTTAAAACTGTTAGTTATGGTTCAGTTTTTTTTTTGTTTGGTTCGGTTTAGTTCTGCAGTTCGGTTCAGTTTTTGGTTTTTTTTTTGCCCACCCCTAATGGATTGCAAGAGAGATTGCTAAAGAAAACATTTCCTGCTAAATTCTACACGATCATTAACAATTTGAAACATTTCCTGCTTCACCTCATGAGTAACAGCTTTGCAAACAGCCACATTTTGACTTGTTCCAGCCAAGTGATGCTTGAAACGATAAGCCCTTCCTGATAAATTTTTCTCACAAAATTTACACTTTATTTTTAAAGCATCTCCATTGATCGAAACTCCACACTTCGAAGAAGGATCAGTCCTATTTCCAAGAGCAATCTCATGCTTAGGAACGGTGGGGGAAATTGCAGATACTTGACCAGTAGCACAAGCAGATTGAGATTTTTCAGAATGATAGTTTGAAGCCATTTGGAAAAACAGAGATAAAAAGCTAATTTAAACGCAAGGAATGAAAGATGGAGAAACACTGATAGTGAGATTGTAATGGAGAAGTTACTTGCCTCTTCCAATATTATAGGCAAACAGTTGTGCAAATGAGGGAATCAAATGGTTGTGGAGTATTGGAATTATGCTCATTACTGCACTGTTAAAGCATATGCACATGGCCACTTTAAAAACCCTGTTTCCCATAAAAATAAACCTACTTTGTAAACGGGCTTCTTCTCTGACCCGCGATTGCAGGAATGAGTAACGAACCCTAGCGCGCCGTGGCGAACTCCACGGTTGCGTCCAGTATTGCAGAATAAAAAAAAAATCGTAGATTACAGGATTTCACGATTATACACGATTATACAAATCAACGATTTAGGGCATGAACGTAATCCCTACAGCTGCTCTGAATCGTAAAATCATACGATTATACGATCATAATCCCGATTTTGACTACCATGTTGGGGGCTATATACACCCTTCTCATGCATTTTCTTACCTGAGTGTCGAAAGTCTTGCAGGTACACCCGCCCTTGGTACCACTGTTTGGATCAGCGTTTCACCGACCACTATCCTCCTGAGCAAATCGGTGGCACCGACTGTAGGGACCGCCTAGTTTCCTCATCTTTTCCTAAACTACCCTAACCAACCCAAAATGGCCGGCGAAAACAATAGTGTTGCTCCCAATACCAACCAGGACTTTGACATTGTCGTCCTTAGAAAACATAGAAGTTGTACTGGATTATCGTGGAGTCCAAGGAGAAATCAAGTGCACGTTGTTTCCCACAACTTTGAAGAAAGGCGCTATGAATTTGGTACAAGAGCCTACCCCCGGGGTCTATTGACTCGTAGAGAGATCTTTGTCACCAATTCACCATACATTTTACAGCATCTTAAAACAGAGGCAACACTCGAAGCTATAGTACAAGGGAATTTTAGTATCAATTTTAGTATAATTTCTCATTTTTGTAGGAGCTGACAATCTTGTTACAATCTTACATTTTATGATCTTCTACCCACTTCCCAATCCTAGGAATATATTGATCTTTACAACATTGGACAATTGAATGGGAAAGCAGATTGAAACAAAGAAAGCAGCATCTGATATTTTCTTCTGCCAAGAAAGAAATGTCGGACGAATGCAATTAGAATCTCAATCTTCATCTGACAGAATCTGTTAGACCATTTATTAGTATTGTTGTTATATTATTAGTGTTGTGAATTCGTCTTAAAAATCACACCAATGAAAAGAACTTGATGTGTGGAGCAATAGAACGGCAACCAATAATTAAACGGAATAAGCAATAATAATAACCGATAAACAAGATAAAGGAGAAGAAAGAACACGATAATTTGTTTGCCCAGTTCGGTCCAATAATGACCTAGTCTGGGGGAGAGAGCAGCCCCTCCGTTCCACTATATCAAAGAGTAACTTTACAAAGAAATTCTCAATTGGGTTACAAGAATTAATCCTAATTCTACCCAAAACCTGAATCTCTTTCGGTGGCCAAGAGACTCAATTTTATAAGTGTTTCCCAAGGTGTACCACAAAGATAGTTCGCTCACCCTAGAGTTGTACCAAGAGAAAACTTTTTTTCCTCTCTAAAATCCTAGCCCTTGTGTGGTGGCAAACCCTAATGTTTGCCTCTACATCTCTACTCTCTTGAGTTGCTCTCTTAATTTTTATATTAATAAAGCACTCCCTATTTATAGAAAATGTATGCCAAAAAATTAGTAACAAATCTGTTTTAAAATAAAACAAATCCAAGTCAGAGTGACATCCAAGAAAAGATATTTTTTTCCCTAATTAATTTCTCCCTCAAGGACGAACAAGGAATGCACAGCCAGTTTCCCTTAAAAAGAAACTCTTCATGAACATGAAAATCGTCACAAGGATGTTCACTGCATTTAGCCCA
Organism: Trifolium pratense; assembly: GCF_020283565.1. NCBI lineage: Eukaryota > Viridiplantae > Streptophyta > Magnoliopsida > Fabales > Fabaceae > Trifolium > Trifolium pratense. The sequence continues at coordinate 24,366,024 of NC_060065.1, forward strand.
TAATTCTTTGAACTCGGCATCATTCCCATACAACTCCTTCAGACATTCAAAACCTACTACCTCCTCTGCTAAAGTGACAAGCAAAGAATCCCTCCTCCTCAAAGCATCAGCTAGGGCTCCAGATTTATGTTGAATAAAAAAAGGGAACTTCTGCAGAAAACTAACCCACTGAGCATGCATCTTGTTGATCAGTTTCTGACTATGGAGAAATTTCAGAGCCTGATGATCAGTGAATAAAATGAATTCTCTATGAATCAAGTAGTGTTCCCATTGGCGAAGAGCTCTAAAAACAGCATAAAATTCTTGATCATAGGTACTCCATTTGCGGCGAGCTTTACTCAACTTTTCACTAAAGAAAGCAATGGGTTTCTTCTCCTGAGACAACAAAGCCCCTATTCCAATTCCACTGGCATCACACTCAATTTGGAACACTTTATCAAAATCAGGAAGAGCTAAGACTGGGGCGGTACACAACTTCTCTTTAATCAAGGCAAAACTATGCTCTTGCGCAAAACCCCAATTGAATTTTCCTTTCTTCAAACATTCAATGATTGGTGCAGTGATAGTGCTGAAATCTCTGATAAATCTTCTGTAGAAAGTAGTCAACCCATGAAAACTACGTACTTCAGTAACTGATGTAGGTGCAGGCCAGTCTCTGATAGCCCTCACTTTCTCTTCATCCACCTGATTCCATCGTCACCAACTACAAACCCCAAGAAAAGTAATTTGTTGGTACTGAATGTGCACTTTTTCAGATTAATGTACAGCTGATTCTCTTGTAACACTTGCAAAACTAGCCTCACATGTTCTAGGTGTTCTTCCTTGGTCTTGCTATAAATCAAAATATCATCAAAATAAACCACCACAAAAGAACCAATAAAAGGACGCAGAACTTGATTCATCAATCTCATGAAGGTGCTAGGGGCGTTAGACAACCCAAAAGGCATCACCAACCACTCATAAAGTCCATCCTTACTCTTAAAAGTTGTCTTGCATTCATCTTCAGGACTAATTCTTATCTGATGGTATCCACTTCGTAGGTCTATCTTTGAGAACACCTTAGATCCTGCCAACTCATCAAGCATGTCTTCTAAACGGGAAATTGGAAAGCGATACTTGATAGTGATCTTGTTGATGGCCCTGCTATCAACACACATCCTCCACTGATTTCCTTTCTTAGGAATAGGCACCACAAGGACTGGAACGACACAAGGACTCATACTCTCCCGGATGAACCCTTTTCTTAGCAAATCTTCAATCTGCTCCCTTAAAATCTCATTCTTCTTAGGACTCGTGCTATAATGAGGAAGGTTTGGTAGACTTGAACCTGGAATCAAATCAACCCTCATGGGCAGTAAGTCATTTGGCAGCTCATATGCAATCAACTCGTTGAAATCCCTTAGAATGTCTGAGATTTCTCCTGGAATTGGAACCTCTTCTTTCACAGAATTCATCACCCCTTTGAAAACAACCGGACAAAAACACTCGGCTTCTCTAACAGCCTTATCAAGTTCCCTCTCATCCTGAGTCATCAATAGGAAACTAGATTTCTTTTCTTTCAGATTCTTATCAAAATGTAAAACAGGAGCCATAGCAATTTTATGAGTGCCCCAAGTAAACATCATCACATTATCTCGTCCCCGTAATATCATTATCAAACTGCAAAGGCCTACCAAGTAAAATATGACAAACATCCATATCAATAACATCACCAAGTACCTCTTCTTTATAATGTTTGCCAATGGAGATGGGAACTCTGCAGGACAGCGTCACTCGTACCTGGGATCCCTTGCTGACCCAACCAAGGGCATACGGCTTCTCATGAGGATCTGTTGGTAACTTAAAATAATTCACCAATTTTTGTGACCTTAGTCCTCTGTGCTTCCATTATCTACTATGAGATCACATACCTTATTCTTGACAGAACAATGAGTCTTGAATAAGTTTTTGCGCTGCCCTTCTTCTTTAGATGCTAGTAACATCCGCTGCAACACAAAATTCACCCTTTCATCAGATTCTTCTTCGGCGAACTCTACCTCTGCATATTCATCCTCGTCAGGTTGCTCTCTCATCATCATCATCATCCCGTTCTTCCACCACAGCTGCAACTCTCCTTGATGGACAGACATTGGATCGGTGACCTTTCCAATTACATCTAAAACAAGTATCGATAGTGGGTTTAGCATATGGATTGTTTTGTTTTTGGGTTGGGGCCTTGCCTTGTGGTGCACTTCTAGAACTGCTAATTGCCTTATAACCAGGAGTAGAATCCCTGGTTGTTGCACTCTTCTCTTTGTCACCTGATGATTCATTATTGTTTTAGGGAGAATACTTTCTTAAATAGGAGAAATTTCTGGGGGATTTCTCCATCAATTCTGCCTTCAAAGCTAGGTTGGACGCTTCAGCAACGGTCCAAACGGTTTGCAAACCCATCTTCTCCATCCTTTCAATCCACTGATATAACGAGCCACTTTCTGATTTTCTGATTCACTCAATTCATTACGTTCAGAAAAACGCACAAATTCAGCGGTATATTCCGTCACTGATCGCTTGCCCTGAACACATTCAATATACATCTTATACTGAATTTGTCCATAATCTTCAGGTAAAAATCTCTCAAGCATCAATTGTTTCATCTTCCGCCAAGTTCGAATGGGATTCTTTCTCTGCCTCTACCTCTGAACGACGAGTTTGTCCCACCAGACAGCGGCGGTACTTTTCAGCCTGATTGTCACCATCTTAACCTGCTTGTGCTCAGGGACGTCCATGACGTCGAAAAATCTGTCAACATCAATCTGCCAATCTAAAAATTCCTCTACACTCATCGTTCCGAAAAACAATGGAATATCTGCTTTCACACGGTAATCATGGTGATTGCCACGATCGCTTCCTTCTTCAGTCACGACCTCCTCCTCTTCTGAATTCGAATCATCCATCGTATGATTGTTTCCACGACCTCATCCCCTGTTCAGATTGATTCTGTTGTTCTTGTTAATGTTGTTGTTGTTGTTGGATAACGTTGTCACCTGTGTTGTCAGAGCGGTGATGGTCGCAGTTAAAGCCGCTATGGCACTGTCAAACTCTGCTTTCGTCACCGGTTGATCTCCCATCTGATCACTTCACGAAAGAACAGGGAAAACCTGCTCTTATGCCAATTGACGCAGAACGAAAGCACTAGGTTAGCAAAACGCTAAAAACCTAAATGATAATGACAAGCCGCCAGCACAAACTTGTCAAAATAGGGTTTCGGAGTCCAACGAAGGTTGAGATGAAGCTCGAATATTTTTATTGAATGAAAAAAATTGACTGTCAGTTTGCAACCGTTTAGCTTAAATAGGGAAAAGACAAAACCCTAATGGGCCGAAATTAACAAAGCGAAAAATAATAATAAACTGACTAAAATATTAAATTGCTAAATAAACCCCCCTCCTACATCAGTATCTATGAGCCATAATTATAGACTTGAACCATTGGCACCACAAAAGGAAGTTATGTTCACTGTGCTTTTTTGTGACTAGATGAGAAAACATCACAATTAGCAAAATAAGGAATCATGGTGGAAACATCTCTAGTGATCCGAGAACGTGTATTCAGCGAAGCTTGAAACACATGTGGAAGGTAGTGGATGAAGAGAATCTTCGAGCGAGACCATCAGTGACCTAGGGATCTTGTATTGATACTAACATGAACTTCACTTTCTTCTTAAAAGAAAATGAAATTATGTCTTTTTTTTGTCAAGTAGTCTAGTGGCTAGAAATTCCATCCTTAAGGTGCTTAAATGGGATGACCAGGGTTCGAACCCCAGCCCCCTGCATATATAATGTAATATCCCTGCCAACTGAGCTAAGCTCGCGGGACAAATGAATTATGTCTTTGAGTTAGCAAAAAGAATTAATATTAAAAAATAGGCTTTAATGCAGTTTTGGTCCCCCTATTTTGAAAATCATGAACTTTTGATCCCCTATTTTAAAAGCCAACTTTTTGATCCCCTATTTTAGTTTTTTATGAGTTTTAGTCCCCCAACTCATTTTGGCCAATTTTTTGATGATGTGTCGAGCTAATTAATGACGTGGCAGTGTCCATGTTGGACAAAAATATTTCATGTCATTATTTTTTTTCTTTAATCAAATATTAAAACAATAAAATAATTAAATAAATAATTAACAATAATTAGAAATTAGTAAAATGAAGATAACAAAAAAGAAAAATGCAGAAGTAAAAAATCAGAAACTTATTCCCAAATCATGGAACCAACCCTAACGCAGAGTTTGAATAATTTGTTACCACCTAACTTAATCCATTACAAGATATCTTAGAACTTAATTAAACCGCCTATTTCAACATAAATGTTGCCACCAACAAGAAAATTCTCAAAAACCATGACAACTTCATGGATCCCTTGTTAGGGATGGCAATTTGACCCATACCCAGAGGGTACCCGCAAAAATTACCTACAACGGGTATGGTAAAAACCCGCATTTTGGGTACGGGCACGGGTATGAGTAATAATCCGCAAAAATGAACGGGTACGGGTGCGGGTACGGGTACCTTAGTACCCACCCCACCCCATACCCGCATAATATATATTTATATTATTATATTATAATATATGTAAATCAATTTAAAACAATACAACTCTACTAATCTATTACATATTTTTAATAAAAATGTTTATTTATAACATAATATAAAAATAATGTGAATATTTAACAAAAATTTGAACTTTAACATAAAGTTAGTAATAATTTTGTTTATAATTTTCATTAGTCAATATTAAAATCTTTGAATTTTTTTTAATTCTATTAAAATTATATGATATTTTATAATTGATCAATTTATTTTTAGTAAAAATGCGGGTAACAGGTACGGGTATGAGTACCTAGGTACCCGTAGGGTATGGGGACGGGGGCAAAAGTTGTTACCCACGCGGGTATGGGGATGGGTACGGGTATTTTTTCAATTCGCGGGTATGGGGATAGGTACTATAGTACCCTACCCATACCCTACCCATTGCCATCCCTATCCCTTGTTTGCCACCAACTGCATTAAAACTTCGTCTTCGTCTTCAAGTCATCCTCCTTTTTATTTGCCAAATTTGAAACCTTCTTCAACTTTCAATTTTTTCCAACAAAGACAATATCACTTTTTTCCCTCGAATAGTTAGTTCTTCATCAAACCAATCAAAATTGTTACAACCTTTTTTGCCCTTTAACTGTGAAAGGATAAACATATTGATCTTTTGAAAATAGAAATCAAAATAACATGGAGCTGATTATACAGTTTGAAGTAGACATATTGAGAGGGAGAGAAACGATTGAGAGGGAGATGTTGGAGAAAGATTGTTGCGACGAAGAGATGATGAATGATGAAAATCGAAGAAGATGGAGACTGAGAGAGAGGAGGAGCAATATGAAGGACACGATTGAGAGGAAGAGAATGATTGAGAGGGGGAGAAACTTTATGCATTGCTGCGTTTTTCATATTTGGGTACTTAGGGTTCATGATTTTTATTGGAATTAAACTGATTTTCTAATTATTATTAATTATTTATTTAATTATTTTATTGTTTTAATATTTTTAAAATATAATATTTGATTTAAATTTAAAAAATAATGACGTGGAATATCTTTGTCCAACATGGACACTGCCATGTCATTAATTAGCTTGACACATCATCAAAAATTGACCAAAATGAGTTGGGGGACTAAAACTCATAAAAGACTAAAATAGGGGGATCAAAAAGTTGACATTTAAAATAAGGGGATCAAAAGTTCATGATTTTCAAAATAGGGGGATCAAAACTGCATTAAAGCCTAAAAAATATTAAAAACATCATCAAAGAATTCATATATTAAACTTTTTTTTAAGCAAAATTGGAAATGTAGAAGCAATATAATGATTTGATGATATCCTACCAAAGTCGGAACACCATCAAACCAACCACCAACAACAACACCCCAAAGATAACATTGATAAGAAATAAAGAAAACAAAAAAGATGGGGGGCTACACCAAACCCATCAAAGAAGATCAACAAAATCGAAAATTAGGGAGACCGACCCAAAATGATATATTAAACTTTAATTCCAATCACAATCCAGTCAATTAGGTTCGGTTATAAGTCTGATTTTAACCTTTAAAACCATAACTAGAACTTTCAAGCTATGATGACTTTTACTAGGCTATTTGCATTAGTAAATTCCCTCTATAACGATTTATTGTTCCAAAATAGTTGTAATCAATATCAACAATGCGGCCTAAAGTAATGATAAGCAACCTTCACAACAATTTTAAAGAAAAAATTAAGCCATAAAACAATAGTAGAGTTAGCTCACCTGATTAGACAATGGTACCTGTCTTGCCACATCCCAAACAATAATCGAATTCTCACTGATATTACTCCCAGATACATCACTAGAAGAAATGAATTGCTTCCCATTCATTGTAAATTCAACATCTAGAATAGATCCTAAATTTCGATTGTAGTTATGCACAACTTTTCCAGTTCTGATATCCCATAGTTTAATATGTCCCTTTGATCCCCCAGAAAGGAAGAGGTTTGAATTGTCTGGGTGGAATTTTATAACTCCAACCATTTGGTCTTCTCTGAAAACCTGGGTTTCCATCCCCTTTTCAACATCAACCAACCTTGATGTGCAATCATACCCACAAGAAATCATGAAGTGCCCCTGTTGAGACCACTTTACATCTTTCACTGCAGCATTGTGGAAGTTTAGCACACATGCTTTCTTCTTATCTCTGCTCCATACGTTCCATATACAAATGGTATTGTCCATCCCAGCAGATGCAAGGAGGTGAGCTGCAAAGAAACTACAATGAACAGATCATTACTAATAACATATACAGCAAGGATATCTCTCTTGCTCTGGTCTATCCTCTCCTCCTTGAGCAGGTGTGTGATACTTTTAAATATTTTGATTTAATATTTATGCCAGTTTTGAACAAATACTCACTCTAAACAAAAATATATAATACAATATTTTCACCAGTAAGAAACAGTATAAGAAAACCACTATTTTCTAAAAGTTATATCACAAACAAGGGCAACAGTTTGTCAACGAAGAGAATTTACCATGAGTTGATGACCAATGTATAGCATTGACAGCTCTTGTATGTCCAGATAGAGTTGCAGATAGCTTGTCAGGTACCAAGTTCAGGTTTTTATGACCATTTGCTTTACTTTTCAACAATGCTACAATGTTATGGGGTATATCAGCATCCGAGATACTCCCTATGTGTATGAAGTATGAACAAGAAAAAGGTCAGAGTAGTTGCCTCTGTCAATGGTTTAAAGTTCAATATAGAAGTGAGGGAATATATTGAAGCATTAAAATATCAAGCAAGCCTATATCTTAGAAAATTAAAAGGTCGAGCTCTGTATGGAGAAACAAAGAAATTGTAATTATACAAGTTCATCACTCAGCCTGAGCCTCAGATTATAAGATACTGAAATGCTGCTACAAATGGACATCCTTAAATTGTGAACTAGATTATGGGCTAAGATAAACCCATGCCATAGGAAGCTAGCTAAATATAAGGCAAGGGGTCTCATTGTTTCTTTTCTATAATATATCTTGTTTCACATTTATTAAATTCACTTAAATGCATTAACCTATATCAAGGTTGTCAGTAGGCTTAAAATAACCTTCAGACTTCAGAGAGCAGAGCGATGAAGGGGAAGAAGGAACAGAGCAGAGACAGAGAGATGAACTTGAAGATTGAAACGGCGCAATGGACATTTATCACGTGATTTTGAGAAATCAGGGCACCCAAAGGGGGTGTGAAGAGGACCGAAATACAGAACTGCTATCATGCCGTTATTCACGGATGCTTCTCTAAATAGCGGTTCGCGGCCCTCTGGCGTAGCGGAGAGGGGGGTCACCTCTACTAACATTATAGGTATTTATATCATGGAAGTAGATAAATATTGCGCTCATAACCCAAAGTTAAAAGCTCTTATCCTATTAATGTTATAACAGATTATGAGCTTGTTTAGATAAACTTCTTCAGCACTAAAAAAAATATATATAAAATAGATATTGTATAATGCTTTCTATACAACTCATAAATTGAAATATCTGGTTTTCAAATTTTTTAAAATGTAATATCATTTTAATCAATAGCAAACTAACAAAAGGAGAGAAATCTCCTTCACAGGGTTTCGTCATTTACAATTTAGCTAATTATCAGGTTTCCAAATTCTAACTGTTAAAAATGAATATTCTTCCAATCCCCTATTGAAGCTAACCCCATATCAAATTCCTTAACTAATTTCTTTAGCTACCTAACTGATTCCGTCACTCGAACAAAGTCTATACACTCTAACTGCTTTACCGCTGCATCTTTCATTCTCATGTCCTAGGTCCTATCAATGCCACCCCGTGAAAAGTTCAACCATGTCCTATTCCTGTAGTTAAAAATTAGGGATTCCTTCTGATCACATTCCTACATAACTAATACTACCCCCTCTTGAATCTTGACAATCTGCACACTCTTATCTGAATAACTGCTGTGAGACCCACTCTTGACTGGGCCAAAAGATAACTACCCTCAAGTTGGGTGCTTGAACTAGACTGTCTAAACCCAAAGGAGCTGCTCCAATGGGATCCATTTAGGACACAAAATCCTTCACCTGGGAAGGGTTATGCTACAAACTAATAGTCTGTGCCCAATGCAGAAATATTTGGAGGAGCTGAAAAGAACACGGATCCTCATCCACACCCGGGATATTTCGTTGGGAACATGGAATAATACCATGAAATACCCCAAGAGTTATACCTCTGAAACTTTTGATGCCTAGGGTTTTCCATTTTACAAATTAAGAAATGGAAGAATTCTTCTTCCAACAGTTTTCCCTTCACAGAGGGACAAAATAAAATATGATTGAAACCAAGTTATTCTCCATTGAACAAAAAAAAAAAAAAACTAAAACCATAACTAAATAAAAGTATACACAAAAACAAGAATCAATATTTAAAGTATGATTGAAACAAGTTGAACAATTTGCAAAATAGAGATAAAAAAAGAGTTGAATTGAAGAGCAGATTAAACGTAAATGAGAAGAAAAAGAAGAGTACCAGAGAGTGTGAAGGAAGATGATGAAAGGGGAACAGAGTGGGGAGTAGTGATGGAAGCCATAGATGCGCGTTGTCGTTTGGAAACGTAGCTACCTGGAATGAGAGCTTGTGTATGGAGGTTGGAAGGAGGAGAAGGAGAAGGGAGATAGGGTTTTGGTGGGTTTGAGAAACTGTGGGAAAATTTCTGTCGCTTGGGTTTTTCTTTTTCTTCTTCTTCATCTTCATCTGAGGAATTCGAATAAGCGTCGCACAGAAGATCCATCTCCGTCTTCGCTGCTTCCAATTTCACCTTCTCTTTTTTCCTTACTTTTTGTTAGGTTTTCAAGGGAGTTGCCCTTAGCAATAAATATAATACTCCTCCGTGGGGAAGTTTATTTTTTAAAATTAATCGAGAAATCATTCCTATTATAAATGAGTTTAATTGTTGTGCACTGTCGGTGTAAATATTTTTTACACATATATCTAATGATGTGTTGCCACATTATTTAATGAATGTGACACATCATGTGTTTTTAATTACCATACATGATGTGTCGGTATATTATTGGACGCATGTGTAAAATAATTTTACACTGACGGTGCATATAAATTAAATTAATTATAAATTAGATATATTAGATTTTCAATAAATCTAAAAAATAAATTTTTTTCTTATATTTAGGATGGGAGGTAGTAAAATAAATCCTTTCATTTGTCCCTAAATAAATAAATCCTTTCAATTCCACATTATTATGAACAATAATGCTAAATGATCACAAATTCCTACTTTTTTTTCTCATTTGACACTCACAAATTCCTACTTCTAATGAACTATTCATGTTAAATTCTTTTAATGAAATTTTTTTAATCAATATTAATATTTCATTAATCACAAAAATAAAAAATACATATATTGTTAACCATATTTTAATTTAGTAAAAAAAAATCACTTTTTTAACGTTTATTGTATTTTATTAATCACTTTGACAATTTCGTTAACTTTTTTAACTTTTAGTAAAAATAAAATAAAATAAACTTCTTTAATTTGAAATACAATTCATTGATCACTTGTTTTATATTATATATTGTCAATTTTGTTTTGAAACTATTTAAAATAATAAAAATTTATGCCATAGGCAAAATAAAATGTTGTGTGGCTTGCTAAATGAGAAGAGAAAAGTAAAAATCTTAACGATTGTCAATAATATTTTTTAAAAGCAAAAATCACGACTCTTCTTATTTTTATGGCTAAAAAAAATGATATTATTAACGTCAATTCAATATCAGTTACATCTTTATTATATGTTGTTTTAATTAAATCGGTGTCAATTAAGTCATTGATTCAATCATAAAAATAAAAATAATCATAAATTATACTTTTAAACATCAACATATATTATATTTTCTCTTATATTAATTTAAGACCGGAGGGAGTAAGTTTATAACAGTAATCAAATAATAAAAATTTATGACATAGGCAAAAAAAAAGTTACTTAAATGATACATTAACCACATTAAATGGTAAATATTCAAAGTTTCTCAACAACAATATAGTTATTAATCATATTATATGGACAATGAAATGTAAGTATGTCTCCATTCAGCATATTGTTAGCAGCACAATAAGTTGTTCAACCATGTGCGATTAAAAGCTTTAGATCAGCTGTGTCATGACTTATTTTCAATTTTCATAGAATTTTTATGTTTGATAGTCCGCATAAATAAACGTAATTTTTTATTTTTTTTGCTTTAAATATGTAGTTGACAAATTGATGAGTGGCTGAAAATCAAATGAAAAAATAAGTAACAATGATGTTTTTATTTAAGTTGAATTGAAATGAACTAATGTAGTAGCTTACCAAAGGTGTAGTAACCTCATGATTTCTTTGAAGAATAACATGAAATGATGGATGAAATTTTGGAGGTGTGCTTAAAGTATGAAATGGAGGAAAAACATTCGAATTGACATCAAGTAGATCAATTTTAATTTTGAAGAAATTATCTCCTAAGTAACTAAAGTAGACTTATTTATAGCCGATGAATTCATATTGATATCTTAGTTCATTCCAACCAGTTGTTAGCATATGATGCAATATTGATTTATTGAATGTCATAGTGTGAAAAATTTTGTTGTTTACTTGTAAATGTCATTTTTCTGGCAATTCATCATAAAACTCAGCAACAAAAAATGGTCCGATTTCACCAACATGCTACAAAGTGAAGAAAAAAAATCGTTAGTTAGCAAAATAAATTAGGAACGTAAATAACATAAAACAAATATGGATATGATGCCATTGTTAAAAACCTGATTAGGTGCATGAATTGTTACAAAATTTTATTTGACATTTGTTTTGTTAACATGATACATAATTTGATAAAATGAATAATTTATCTAAGTGAAAAATTGTTAAGAAACCTTTCTATACAAGTAGCAATATTTATAAGGATTGAAGGTCTTGATAACACGTGATAGAGTACTCATATTAAAATTTATGTATTATTTAATCTATTAGGGAGGTTGGGGAAATTAATTTTGATATCAAAGGTGATTGACATGATATGGGTTTTTATTGTGTCTAGAGATCTATACGTAGGAATAAACTATGTATATTTAGATATCAACTATAACTTTATAAAAGAAAATGAGTTAGTTTAAAGGGGTCTCTAGTTTAAATGGTGTAAGCATTAGTGGAGTATAATTTTGTTACTCTCCCATATCATTAATATAAGAAAGAGTTGAATATTTAGATACATTAAAATATTGATTTATCTAATACATCGGAGTATAATTCATATACATTAAAAAAAAAAGTGAACTATTTTGTTATAACCAGAGTGAATATTATTTTACTCTCTCTGTCAACCCACTTGGATTGGTGCATTGGTATTGGCTTGGGACCTGGGAGTGTGCTTCTCTTGAGGTCTGAGGTTCGATTCTCTCTGGTGCCAATTTGAGTTGGCTAATTTAGCTTCTTCAAAAAAAAATTTACTCTCTCTGTCGTAATTATAAGAAAAAAATTTACTTTTAAATAATACATTCATAATATTTAGATACAAGAAAAATTTTATATTAAGGACCAAAGGTAATATTAGTTCACTTTTATAAGAAATATTTTATTTTTTAGATATATTGAAAGTTTGATGTATCTAATCTATATTAATATATAGATACATCAAACTTTCAATATATCTAAAAAATGAACATTTTCTTATTATTATGACTGGAGGGACCATAATATGTACCAATTCTAAAAGTGAATCAAACTTAGAGAGTATGTATATTTTGAATTAAACTGAAGATTTTTTTAGTAGAATATTGATAAAGGTGGAGTTGTCAAATCACAATCTTAGAGATTCTTTAGTTGCTTTTATGTTTGCTTGTTGTAGTTAAGATTCCTGCATATTCCTGCGTATCACGTTAATGAATTTGATGTCAAGACAACAATGAAATTGATTAGGTAGTTGAGTACTCGCTCAGTACAGTGGCGGGGAAGTATATTATACGATTAATAAAGTACCATATAGGAAATAATGTTATTCTCTTTGTCTCATTCTAAATTACCATATAGTAATTTTTGTTTAAAAAAGAATTAAAATAGTAAAATGAGCCACTTGAGAATCAAACTCGCGCCGTTCGCGCCGTTCACAATGCAGGACGTCGTTTGCTACTACTAGAACATTGCAAACTTTTGTTATAAAATTGCAAACCATATATATATATATATATATATATATATATATAGGGGGGGCTGCTAATTTAGACCCAGTTGGGTCTAAATTAGCAAGGTGCACCTTTTGAGTTGGACAAAAATACCCTTTCTTTTTTATAAAAAAAAAAAAAAACATATTGGCGCTGATCCAGTGTCGCGCGCCTACCGCAGGACCACCGTTACAGACCGTTGATTTCCATCAGCCGGCCAAGAGATGATCTCATCATGGCTGTCGGATCAATCAGACAGTCCAGATCATCCATCTCCATGATAAGCCAGCGCGTGCACCACACTAGATCTGCGCCTGGAGAGAGAAAATTTCATTTTAAAAAAGCAGGACACGTGTCAACTGCTGGGTGGTTGGCGTGTTTTTTTTTTCATTTAATACTTTAAACTCAATTATTTCGTTGTAAATTAATTTTTTATTTTTTTATTTTTATACCAAAATTCATAATTTTTTTTTTGTCTACAAATAGAGACTTGGTTCGTTTGATTTGGACACAAAAAAAAAAACTCAATTTTTCACTACCTTTAATTATCTTTATATAATACTGTGAAACCATTTAGCTGGTAGAATGGTTTCACAATATAACTCTCTGAAACCATTTTACTGGTAGAATGGTTTCAGTGAGTAATTTCTTAATTGTTTGCTTCTGAAACCATTCTGAAACCATTTAGCTGGTACAATGGTTTTAGAGCGTTGTACTTTGAAACCATTTCACTGATAGAATGGTTTCAGGGGAGTTGATTTTTAATTGTTTGCTTCTGAAACCATTTTACTGCTAGAATGGTTTCACAGTATAACTCTCTGAAACCATTCTTCCAGCTAAATGGTTTCAGAAGCAAACAATAGTTTTTAATTACCGTTTTATCTCATTTAATTAACGAAAAATAGTTTCAGGTCTCAAAAAATTTCATAAAATATAGCAAAAGTTCCAGAATATTATCTAATATTTTATTAGAAACAAATAAAAACACAATTGGTTTCAGAGTACAAATCTATGAAATTATTATTATTATTTGTTAAATGGTTTTAAATAATCAGCGGAATTTGTGAAAATAATTTGATGACTTGAACTAGGGAGAGTGAGGTACACAAGAGGGTTCTAAATAATTCATAGTACTTTACATAAAATTTTGGAAATTTTTTATAGAATTATAATATTTTTAATTACCTTTTTACTCATTTAATTAACTAAATGAGTCGTGCGACCCGGTTTTTGACCCGGTTCGATCTCCCTCAATACTCAACGAAACTCGACGTTCCTTATATGGATTTTGATCGTGTTTCAATTTTACAAAGGTTTCCGGTATTAGTTTTTGAAATCGGCGTTCGATTCGCACGTAAAATGAGGTCGAAATTTGGAAGAAATTTAAAAAATGTAATAGTTGTTCTATTGTTTCAAAAAAAAAAAGAGGGTATTTTTATGATGCAAATTACATACATGCCCCAGTTGCTCTATTGTTTCAAAAAAAAAAAAAGGGTATTTTTGTCCAACTCAAAAGGTGCACCTTGCTAACTTAGACCTAACTAGGGTCTAAGTTAGAAAACCCTATATATATATATGGGGTTTTCTAACTTAGACCCTAGTTAGGTCTAAGTTAGCAAGGTGCACCTTTTCAATTGGACCAAAATACCCATTCTTTTTAATTAATTAACCAAAATACTCATTAATAGACGCGGATCCAGTGTCGCGCGCGTACCGAAGGACCATGGTTACACACCGTTGATTTCCATCAGACAGCCAAGATATGATCTCATCAAGACTGTCTGATCAATCAGACAGCCCAGATCATCCTGATCCATCAGATTCCAGCGCGTGCGCCACACTGAATTACACCCTGGAGAGAGAAAAATTTGCTTTTTAAAAGTAGGACACGTGTCACACAATGGTTGGTTGGACGTGATTTTTGTTCATTTAATACTTTGAACTCAATTATTTCGTTGTAAATTAATTTTTTATTTTTTTATTTTTATACAAAAATTCATAATTTTTTTTTCTACAAATAGAGACTTGGTTCGTTTGATTTGGACACCGAAAAAAAAATGCAATTTTTCACTACCTTAATCTCATTTTTTGTCTACTAAATACGTTACTTGTGTGTTGTAATTTAACACGCACCACTCAACCAACTCACTGAAACCATTATACCAGGAAAATAGTAGATAATATTCTGGAACTTTTGGTATATTTTATGAATTTTTTGGAGACCTGAAACTATTTTTAGTTAATTAAATGAGATAAAACGGTAATTAAAAACTAATGTTTGCTTCTGAAACCATTTTACTGGTAGAATGGTTGCACATAGTTGTATTCTGAAACCATTTTACTGGTAGAATGGTTTCAATGAGTAATTTATTAATTGTGTTTGCTTCTGAAACCATTTATCTGGTACAATGGTTTCAGAGAGTTGTAATCTGAAACCATTTTGCTGGTAGAATGGTTTCAGTAAGTTGATTATTAGTTATTTGCTTATGAAACCATTTAGCTTGTAGAATGGTTGCACATAGTTGTATTCTGAAACCATTTTACTGGTAGAATGGTTTCAGTGAGTAATTTATTAATTGTGTTTGCTTCTGAAACCATTTATCTGGTACAATGGTTTCAGAGAGTTGTAATCTGAAACCATTTTGCTGGTAGAATGGTTTCAGTGAGTTGATGTAAGGTAGTGAAAAATGAGATTAAGGTAGTGAAAAATTGGGTTTTTTTTTCTGTGTCCAAATCAAACGAACCAAGTCTCTATTTGTAGAGAAAAAAAAATTATGAATTTTGGTATAAAAAAAAAAAAAATTAATTTACAACGAAATAATTGAGTTCAAAGTATTAAATGGAAAAAAATCACGCCCAGCCGATCAGACAGCGACACGTGTCCTGCTTTTAAAAAGTAGATTCTTCTCTCTCCAGGGTGTAATCCAGTGTGGTGCACGCGCTGGAATCTGAAGGATTCGGATGATCTGGGCTGTCTGATTGATCAGACAGTCTTGATGAGATCAGATCTTGGCTGTCTGATGGAAATCAACGGTTTGTAACCATGGTCCTGCGGTACGCGCGCGACACTGGATCCGCGTCCATTGATGGTAATTTGGTTAATTAATTAAAAAGAATGGGTATTTTTGTCCAACTGAAAAGGTGCACCTTGCTAACTTAGACCCAATTGGGTCTAAGTTAGCAGCCCCCTATATATATATATATGGTTTAACAATAATATGTATATAAAGCTAAAAAAAATTGAGACTTGAGGTGGGCCATAGCCCTGCCCTGCTCAGCCCATGAATGGTTTTGCCCCTATATATAACCCTATTTTAGTAGAAGAAAATAAAAAGCTTTTTTTTTATAAGGTAGAAAGGATATTAATAATACTTGGTAGGTCCCATGGTGCAAAGTTAAAAAGTTGAATATGAGTTATTTTGTTGACTATGAACTCATTACCAATAATCTTGTGTTTCAGATAATGATTTACAAGTTCTTCATCAGATGAATCAAATCTAAATCTTATTGTAGACTTTTTTTATGGCTATTGAATTTTGCTTTATAATTTCAAATTTAAAGGAGGTGACAAAGAAGTGGTACCAAAACATTCATTCATTCATCAACAACAAAACAAATTATGGCTTTGATCGTTCAGTTCTTATTCCTATTTTCTTGCCTTTTCTTCCCTAGTTTTTTGGTGTTGATTAGTTATTGTTATAGGAAATAATGTTACTTACTTAAGATATTCAATATAGTAAATTACTTAAATTGTCATATAGGAAATAATGTTATTCTCTCCGTCAAATTCTAAATTGCCATATAGTAATTTTTGTTTAAAAAAGAATTAAAATAGTAAAATGTATCACTTGAGAATCAAACTCGCGCCGTTCACAATGCAAGACGCCGTTTGCTGCTAAGGGAACACCGTAAACTTTTGTCCAACCCATGAATGGCTCCGCCCCTATATATAACTCTATTTTAGTAGAAGAAAATAAAAAACTATTTTTTTTAGAAGGTAGAAAGAATATTAATAATACATGGTAAGTCCCATGGTACAATGAGTTATGTTGTTTACTATGAATTCATTACCAACAATCTTGTGTTTCAAATAATGATTTACAAGTTCTTCATTAGATTGATCAAATCTAAAACCTATTGTAGACATTGTTTATACTATCGAAACTTACTGTATAATTTCAAATGTAAATCATAATCTTTATATGTTATCACATCATTGCGTATGTATAATATTATGACTCATTTCAAGTCCAGTGACATATATCTGATGTTTGTAAATTTATTCAAAAACTTACAAGATGATTTGATTTCCAATATGACAAGTACTCTCTCCGTTAATAGGATACTTATAACAAGTACTCTCTCCGTTACTTTTTATTTGTCGTTTTAGATTTATGCACATATGCATGCAAATGCACAAATTTGATCATTAATATCTTTTATTATCTTTCATAATAAACTATGAAAATTTTATATTTTGTAAATACTCGTCGAGACAAATTTAACAACATCTTATCTGCTAATATTTATTTTTATATATTAGTAGAAAATTACGATCAAAGTAGATTATATGAATAGTGCGCACGATTCTCAAACGCCAAATAAGAAGAAATGGAGGGAGTAATAGACTATAACCGTCATCAATTATTTCTATGTTTTAATCATTCTCAATAAATTTTATATTAACAAAAAGATCCACAACTTTTATCTATAAAAAATAATAGATCAATCTAATTGTATGTCAATTATAGATTAATCAATATTAAAAAAGTTATAATGTATAAAATATAGATAGTTATGGATTAATCTCATTAGTATTAGTAATTAATTTGTGATTCTATTTACCAAATTTCTCAAGTTTAATCTTCCTTTTCCATTCATGCATCAAATAGTTAACTAAACAAAACCACACCGATTAATGATATTTCAGATGTTTTAGTTTTTTAGTTTTGTGTCAATACTTTAGTTCTTTTAAAAAATTGTACTTGTGGCATTCATATTTATTTTAAATTTTAATTTCAATTTATTTTTATTAATAAAATTAATCATAAGTCACAAATCCCTAAAATCAAGTTTCTTTACTTGAAAAACTCATTCCAATTTCAAGCTTATATTTAAATTCCTAAAATTATCAATTGTATTATACATATACTATATTAATTTCGTCAAATAATACACAAAACATTTACAACATTGGGAACAATAGCTAATTTTTTTTTTTAAAAAAAATAACTTGGTTAATCTATTCGTACTAACTAAAGTGCACGTTTGTGTGCTATGAGGACTTTGAATTAGAACAAAATATAATACAACAGAACCCCGTCAAACAAATACTCTTGGATTATTTTTTTACAATTAGTCCTATGTATTAGGTGACCTTTGACATGTACTCCTACTATGCAACATCAGATTATTTGGGGAGTGGATTTTTTACACCAAATCCCGTGTTTTAATCTATACTAAAATACTAGTATTAGCTTGCAATTACACGCCCGTTGTTGCTAATTAGCAATACTTACATTACCAAAACTTCTCATTTTGTTATCTTTAACTCTTATTTTTATCATATTCCACGCTTGCTTCCTGCAACAGAAACAAACCATCATCATCCACAATGAAAAAAAAAACACCTGAGAAATGCACCAACCCTGAAAATGATGCCAAAAAAAAAAAGAGCAAAAGATAAAATGAAGAATACAGTCATTCACTACATGTTAAACAACAAATCAGTGAGACTCACAACAAGAACAAAAAAACTGAGATTCATAGGTAAATTCCAAATCACTTTATGTCATCATGTATTTTCATATTTTCTTTGGAGATTGTTGTGTGTGTGTGTGAGTGTGTGTTTCAATATTATTAAACATAAAAAAAGTGTATATTTTCATATTTTTTTTGGAGATTGTTGTTGTGTGTGAGTCAACATATATGGTAATCAACAAATATGCTAAACTTCAAAGACTGCGTATGCGTGTCTGTTTGAAACTTAACACTCATAACTGAAAATTGTGTGTGACTTTGTGTCTGTGTGTTACTATGTTAGTATAAGGATATTAGCTAAAAAAATTAGATTTTTGGATATAATGTTAATCGTTTATAGATTTTTAGATATAATGATAAGTTAGACTTCATTGTTATGATGAATACCATATAACTGCAAATTATTAACCGACATAGTTGAACTCACTGAGAATTAAACATACCAAGTATCATTTAATTAACTAAATAAAGTATTAGAAATAGAAACTTAATAGTTATAATGAGTGTAGTTGAATGTGCTACTCTTTTTTGTGCAGTAATCCAACTGCTACCACTAACAAGGACAACAAGGATGATGTAAAAGATAATGACTCCACAACATCTTCACATATTTTGAAACGCAAAATGTGACAAGGAAGTCTAAGTTATTAGAGACTCTAAAGACATCCTCCTCAGCACCATCAAAATTCAAGCTAAAGGAAAAACTAGATGATATGGTATTCAGTGATAAGGAATTAAGTGATATTACGAATCATCGTTTATCTCGATTAGAGGAAGAAGATGATAATGACTTTTACCTCAATTACCATCCAGCTGACCGTGTTGAATATGAAGATGTTGTTCTTGATTTTTCAGATTTCTATAGTAAGTATTGGTTATTTATTTTGAATTTAACTTAAAATTACATATTACATTATTTAAATTTCTGCTTTACTAAAAATTGTTTAATATCTTTTATGGCAGTGGATACCAAGTGAAGAAGATATGCGTACCTTTTTTCGATGTAGTCTTCGAGGAAGAATGTGTTTGTTGTGTGTCTACAATGGCGATGTAGTCAGCGAGGAAGAATGTCTTTGTTGTGCGCCTACAATGACGGACCAAGAAGTTGGCAGACAAGATAAATCAAGGTCGAAAAAGAGTGGGGAAGAATATGAAGTTTACTTCTTTTTTTTGGTCAAGAAAGTTTATGTTTTTCTGATCAAAAGAAAAAATAAAATGCCTTTTTTATTTTACAAACATAAACTTACAATTTAAAAAACAATATATTTAAGAGTTAAATATATTAAGTTAAATATGTTTAGCGGTCATATATTTTAAGTATAATATGTTTGGGTCATAGTAACAATTTAAAAAGATTGAGGATGTATATGTACATCCTGCACCATGTACATCCTACGCACGACAAATGAAAAGTCAATGCCCTTCTGATTGGCCGGTTAATGACTTTTCCAATATTATCAATTGGCCGTTTTTTTTTTTTTTTTACAATCACAAACTCAACTCATTTCATTAATCAAAATAGTTTCAATACAAGTAGGTAATATCTCAATTATAGAACAACTACCTTGCATCCAAGAGGTTCCAGCCATGACAAAATATCTCATATGATCCCGCACACACCAACCCGCACTTGATTTTCCTATTGTATTGTGGAAGCCGGCATCAACATTGCATTTATACCATCCAAACGGCGGTTTCTGCCACTGCTGGCCATATATATGTGTTGTTGTTCCTACGCTGCTGTTCATGTGATGATGGATTGGTTCTGGTTTGGAAATTTTGTACATCGTGCCACTCGTGCCACCTACTCGAGGCTTCAACTCCTAAGTCGCGACTCGGTTCTTTTTTGCCATTCCAAACATAATTATTTCTATTATTCTACAACATACACATTATCAAAGCAACTTGTCCAGCCACTCTTGCCTCCTCAATACGACATATGTCCCTAATTACCTCTTTAGCCCCGTTATAGCGTTGCACACGTGATGATAAGATGCTATCTAGTCCAGCTCTTTGCCATGTCGTGACACTATTATTACAACCAAAAAAAGTATGCCAATCATCTTCGTGTTGTTGGTCACATAGAGGACAATTTAGATGATAATTTACAAACCTCTCTTGTAGTCGAATTCAGGTTGGTAAACATCCTTTACAAATCCTCCATAATAAGTGTTTTGCCTTTGGTGGACCATGTATTTTCCATAACCTTTTCCATTCACCTTCCTCTTGTAATTCCTCAACCTTCGCTGAATTTTTCGACATCAATTTATAGCCACTTTTAACACTATAAATTACCACAAACATCATATACTGTACTAATTTATCTTCATCAACCACATTAAATAAAGACACATTGAGAATAATATTAGCAATGTCTATAGAAAATATAGACTCAATTTTTTCTTTATCTCATTCTTTCATATTAGGAAGAAACAATTGATTGACATACATATACATATGATACACACCTTGCATTTGTGGTACTCTAACCCTTAGTCCATCCTCCTCTCTAAGCCACAGCTCACCCATAACTTTGATATTAGTACTTTTTCCTATCTTCCACCTACAACCATTCATAAGTACTTGACGTGATTTCCAAATACTCTGCCAAGCATAACTCGAGTTACTATCAAGATGAAATTCAAAAAGAGATGAATTAGGAAAGTATTTTGCTTTATAAATTTTTGCCACTAAGTAGTCTCGTTTCATCATATGTTCCCACCCTTGCTTAGCTATCATGGCCCTATTAAAAAAGGGGTTAAATATATTTTTGGTCCTTATAGTTTCACAGAATTTTCGTTTTAGTCACTGAAGTTTGTTTTCAATTTATATTTAACCCTATAAGTGTAGGAGGTAAATACTCATGAAATATGATGGGATGACTTGTAGTACCGACTTGATCATCACTTCCTTCCCCGCTTTAGACAATGATCTTCCTCTCCATGAGTTTATGTGTTTCCAAATCCTATATTTGACATATACAAAGGTAGCATTTTTGCTTCTTCCCAGCATAGATGACGATCCTAGATAAGTACCGGTCCCCAACGCATGACGTACATCCATTATTTTTGAGAGATCTTCTTGGGCCAGCTTGCTCAAATTCCTGCTAAAAAATACTTTCGACTTATTCATGTTGATGTCTTGACCAGATGCTGCCTCATGTGTTTTGAGACCTGCAAAATATGAAACAATCATCAACAACAAGAAGGTGGGACAACCAAAGTGGCGCTCTGCATATCTTTACTCCATGAATGTCTCCCCGAGTTTCAGTCTATTTAATAAGTGTTGTTAGTCCTTCGGCTACCAATATGAATAGGTAAAGAGACATGGAGTATCCTTGCCTTAGACTTCTACCAAGAAAAATAGGACCAATCCTCTCAAAGTTAACCAAACCAAGTAGTCAAATGGCCGACTTTACCATAGAATTGAATTTCTCTTCATTATATACTTTGCATCCAACTCACTTGTGCTAAATGTTATACAGCTTTTGAATAATAAAAAATCTTTTAGCCTATAAAAATAATAATCGTAGTTAGTCGAAGTCAATGGCTTTCCTTTTGGGGCGTTCAATTTGCTGGTGAAGGTACACCTCAAACGTTAGTCAATCTCTGAAATTATATCAGTTGAATTGTGTCAAAACTCAAAACCATATACTAGTATATTTGTTGACTTATGACTAAACATTAGTACTAGGCTAGTAGCAAACAATGAAATGGACCATTGTAAAATGAATCTATCAAATCAAGCTAATTGCTATCTATCACCCACCCATGTCCGTGAAAATATCTAGCACACATTAACTTTGACATTGAGAATTAAAATTTCCAAGTCAATCTACATATAATTATGTTTTTCTTAAAGTACTCCCTCCGATCTTTTTTATAACGAATACTTTAAAAAAATTGCACAGAGCAAAAAAACACATTTAATATAGTTATTTTCTTTTAATACTTTTGTAAATTAAAATTTATTCCATACCCTTATTTAATTACTCTTTATTCAACCAACTTACTTACTATTTTTAAATTCTCTTTCATAATAAATAAGAGTATAAGTGAAATTGAACATTTAAAATATTTGAAAATTGGTCAAAGTTTTTTATAAAAATTACCAATTTTTTTTCCAAAGTGTTCCTTATACAAAAGACTAGAGGGAGTATATATTTGTTCCAGACTGGTCCAATGTCTAATACAATCTTCTCAAGCGCTTTGAATCCAATCAATATGATTCCATCACGGAAGCTTTTGTTATATGCCAACAATAGTGGATACGATAGTTACTATACACCGCCTGCAACGATACTCTCTTTATATGCTCCAGAGACCGTTGGATTCATCTCAACAACCCTCATCATACTAAATACAAGTTGTTGACAACTGTCACAAATGGTTATAAGCATCTCTCCCCTGTATACGGCAAGCTTTCGCGTCGATGTAAAATGAAAATTGCATATATCCATACAAATTAACTAGTTGATCGTCTTAATTAGCTAATCGGTTAATCAAAAGTTAAGAAAGAAATTTGGTGATGATGTTTGAGAAGTAAACGAGAGCATTATGAGTGATCTTTGGCGTGCGAAAAACAGTGCGCGTATAGTTCAACTTTAAATATCTATTTGAGGCTGACTTTACAAAATTTCAAAGGAAAATCGTTAAAATATTAAGACAAGAAAACAAGTCAAACACGTTGCCGGATTAACAAAAACACGTGTGGGCCATAAGACATTGGCCAATTGAAGCTAGTTTGTTGTCTTAATCTTCTTTCCACTATCATTTTCCTTGTCTTAATTTGTTTCTACTTGAAAAAAAAGTGTGTGCCCTACATTATGATTTTTTAAAATTCGGTTAGAGAAATACAATTTTCAAGTTGGTTAGAACAATAGCAAGAAACACAATTCTTCAAGAGATTTAACACTAAGGTATTTTTCCAATGAGTTTGAACTTGATATCTTTAAAGGTCATGTTGTTAACATATGTCCTAAGGACACATGTTAAACATACTTTAAATAGTAATTTTATCTTAAAAACAACAATGCTTGACTTCTAAAAATATGGAATGCACAAATTCCAATACCAAATTTCTTTTAATAGTACACTAACAAGTGCCCGGAAGGTACATGTTAGTTTTTCCCTATCTTTAATTAAGCTGAAAAAAGACTTACCATCTCATTAAAGACTTTTTTTAGGATGAGTCTGCTCACGATCCTCCCTATTTACATGCATGTCTCTGATTGAGTGAAACAATGTCACGATTGTACATGAATATTATTCCATCCATCTTTAATTATAATAAGATCTTTTTATATAAAAATGCATGTCTTTAAAAATAACACGTTCCACAAATTTTTAGATGTATTTATTAATGCTACAGTTTGTCTTGGAATATTAAAAGTCAATAATAAATACAAGAACATTGCATTATATATGAAAGGGGGCTGAGTTCGAATTTCGGCCATCACACTTATCCATCTTGAGAGTGAAATTTATAGACGTTAGACTACTTGACCAAAATAAAAAAAAAAGTCAACAATAAAAGCTAATTTAGTAGTACTCACACATTTTTAAAAATAATTTATTGCTCGAACAAATTTTTTTAATTAGTATCCATAATTTTTGTCAATAATTCATATAATAAGAGACCGCGGGAGTAAAATTACAAAAAATGTATCCACCGACTAGTGACGTTTATTAGTCAATTTAATTGTAATTTTATTTTGTTGAATAGTTTAGTACTAAAATGTATTTTCTTTAAAACCCAAAAAAAATAAAATATATATTCTTTTAATTAAAACGTTAGAATTCAAGTGATTAATCAATTTTTTATATAAGATGAATCATTCAGAAGAATAAAATTCAATTTTTCATAGAAATAATTTTTTATCAAAATGTATTTACCTCATTTTTTAAAAATCAAAAGGTTAATACGAATAAATAATAGTACCTATATGATTTAGTCAATTATTTACTCCCTCGTGTGGCTTTGTCCCCAATCCTTCCCCTCTCTATATTTTTCTCTCTCACACTCAAGTGGGAGAAGTCACCAATCACTACTTTGTGTCTTCAGTCGGTTTGTCAGCTTGTACACCTCAAGCTTACTACATTATGACCTCATATTATTTCTTTTAATTTGTTCTGTTTACAATATATCATGCATGACTGTTTATAAACAACAATTCATTTATTGAATAATTAATATATTTATTTTATGATATAATTCGATATATAATGATCTAATGGAACGTACGTAGTTACTTATATATAAAATTATAAGCTTGGAGTTAGTATATCAGAACTTTTGGTGTGATATCTATTGTCAATTCTATCATTTATATAATTTTTTATAAGTTAAAGAGAATAAAAGAAATTAAATTATGACATAACGTAAGTTCATCTAACAGATTGAATTGTATATCAAGATACCGAATGATGATAATTTTTAATCACATAGTTTAGGTAGACATATCAAACGGTTGATTGTAACTTTTGAATTAACGCTTTATAATACATTTATAATTTTCAAATTTGCCTTAGACAATATGATTTTGTTATTAGTGAAAACGGTACTAAAATAAGACAATGTTTTTTACTATTTAAGAATTAATTCGTCGTTATAATAAAAATTAATTGTGATATATAATCCCAGGTCATCAAATAATGAACTTAACTCATCTTCTCCTCTTATTTCAGAACAACCGTAACTTTCTCGCTATTATTCAATTAATTTGCAAACCACCCCTCCCCCCAATTAATTTCAATACTAAATCTCTTTTAATTGTTTTATTGAAATTCACAATCACGATGGAGACGAACTTTTCAGAAATATTATTACTTTACGACAATTTAGCACACTTACTAATAAACCATCAAATTTTTGGCGTCGTTGGTAGGAATTATTGAATCCTTTCAACAAGACAATTAGAATTTAATTAGAAATTTTGTTTTCATTAATTATTTTATAAAAAAAGAATTATGCTCCTTATGTTTTTTTTTATGGTGCTTTACTACTAACCGGTTTCTCTGAATTTTATAGCAATGACACTAAATTGGATTTATAATAGACTGATTAACTGTAAAAAGATAAATAGCATTCTATATCAACATCCTTTGCTATCTTGGAAGATAAAATCTTGGATTATGAAATTGCAAGAGTGAAGGTGATATATATATATATATATATATATATATATATATATATATATATATATATATATATAGAGTCAGGATCCGTTGACACCAACTAGTTTGACACCAAATGTTACACCTCTCAATAACGTTTTAACCGATATAAATTTTATAAAATCCACCGTTGGATTGAAAGTTTACATCATATAGATCATTTGTGTAAAATTTCAGACAAATCCAAAATCATTTGATATGCTATTGAGACACATAAAGATTAACGGCATTTAAAAAAATACAAAAACCGTTAATTTTGATGTATCTCAATAACATATCAAATGATTTTGGATTTATTTGAAATTTTACACAAATGATCTATATGATGTAAACTTTCAATCCAACGGTGGATTTTATAAAATTTATATCGGTTAAAACGTTATTGAGAGGTGTAACATTTGGTGTCAAACTAGTTGGTGTCAACGGATCCTGACTCATATATATATATATATATATATATATATATATATATATATATATATATATATATATATATATATATATATATATATATATATATATATATATATATATATATATATATATATATATATAGAGGAGGGATATATTGACTCTAAGGGTCCGATTGGTTCGAGGTAGATGGAGAGAAGGCGGTAATTTTGACAAAAAAATATTTTTTTTATTAAATCAATTTTTTTTTTTTTAAAAAAATGTTTTTTATTCTTGAAAAAAAGAAACAAAATTTAAAAACAAATTTTTTTAAAAGTTCCCTCACAATTTAAAATGTTCTATGAATTATATTCTTTTTGCCAATTTAAAACGTTTTTTTAACCAATCAAATCTCTCTAATAATTGAGATTTTTTGTTTTTTATTTTTTTTTAAGAATAAAAAATGTTTTTTTTTAAAAATGATTTAATAATTTTTTTTTGTCAAGATTACCCCTTCCCTCCATCTACCTCAAACCAATCGGACCCTAAAAGTAACTCAAAAGAGTTACTCCCTATCCTCACCCTTCATTCTATTTAAATCTAGGCGGATTCTAGGGTGGGAGATCATGATAGGTCTCTCACCAATGAGCCATGTGTTTTGTGAACCAGATTGAATGTGTACGTGATATTATGGTGTATTGCCAGTGTTATACTATTTTCTATTTTTGAAAAAAAAATTCCCGATTTTTTCGGAAAAAAGTTTTCGATTTTTTTTGGGGAAAAAATTTTCGATTTTTTTTTTTCGGAAAAAAATTCCCGATTTTCGGGGGAAAATTATCGATTTTAGATAAAAACAATTCAGGAGGTTTTGTCTGAACAAAAAAGTTTCCGTTCTTTTTTCGGGAAAAAAGTTCCGATATTTTATTCGGAAAAAAGTTTCGGATATTTTCCGGAAAAAAAGTTTCCGATATTTTTCTGGAAAAGTTCTAATATTTTATTCGGAAAAAAGTTTTAAATATTTTCTGTTTT
The DNA here is from genome assembly GCF_020283565.1 of Trifolium pratense. NCBI lineage: Eukaryota > Viridiplantae > Streptophyta > Magnoliopsida > Fabales > Fabaceae > Trifolium > Trifolium pratense. The sequence goes on from NC_060065.1 coordinate 24,393,154, forward strand.
TTCACTCTTTTTTGTATCAACAATACTTTTTCAGATGAACATTTCGAAATTATTTTCCCCAAAAAATCGGGAACCTTTTTCCGGAAAAAATCGAAATTTTTTTCCGGAAAAAATCCGAAACTTTTTCCCGAATAAAGAACAGAAACTTTTTTTTTTCAGAAAAACTCCGGAATTTTTTTTATCTGAAATCGAAACTTTTTCCCTAAAAAATCGGAAACTTTTTTCCGGAAAAAAAAATCGATAATTTTTTCTCGAAAAAATATCAAAAACTTTTTTTTCAATTTTTTTTTTTTAATACTGACAGTACATTATAATATCATGTACACATTCAATCCAGTCCACAAAATACAGACTCATTGGTGAGAGACCTATCATGGTCTCCCACCCTAGAATCCGTCTTAAATCTAATGGATTATTATTTAATTTTAATTGTTAATCATGTGTCTAATATTTTTATTTTGATTCTCGCCGGACAGCCAAGAATAATTCATCGTGCCTTGGTAATTAAATTAAATTTATATAGAAATCTTCTTAAAAAAAATTTATATAGAAATCTTGGATCACATAGAAAAAAAAAAGAAAGTGATGAGGTTTTCTATCAATTTGTATGAAATTCAAAGGCGTGATAAATTGAATTCAACGAGAACAACATGAAAGTCTACCAGACTATACCACCGATCAGTCAATATTTATAAGTAGTATTTCTAACAAGAATGACCACAATCCAAAAAGTACAAACTAATAATAGTTCATGGGAAACATATGGATTGTGGGGTACGAATGATAACAGATTTTTAGAGGTGTTTCCAAAGATCAATTTGTGAATAATATGGATCGTGAGATTAAAATTAGATTGTTGTATTATTGAGTAAACCACAATTGTTTTTTTTTTTTTTTTTTTTTATAAGAGTAAACCACAATTGTTTGATTGGTAAACTACAATTATTTTTTTGACAATTGTTGTACAAGGAAACCGTAAATTTATGCTTTGAAAGGGAAAACCATAAATACTGCGAGAGTAATCAAGGAAAGGAGGTCACAAGATTGTTAAATGGAAATTAATATTATCCATTAGATTAAGATTAAATAAATGATGGAGATGTGGAGTAACTCTTGGAGTCAATATATGATGTACATAATGAGAATGATAAAAATATATGAGAATATAAGAATGAATATCAGCCATTAGATTAAAAATAAATGGTTGATATATATATATATATATATATATATATATATATATATATATATATATATATATATATATATATATATATATATATATACTAGTATGAACACCCGTGCCAAGCACGGGCTACAAATTTGTCTGAATGTTTTTTTTAATAGGTTTAATTAATATTGTGTTATTTACGTATTATTATTTTATTTTATTATTATTTTATTTTATAATTAATTTTTTCCATAAACTAAAAGTTTATTAAAAAAGGAAAATAGAAAATGGGGACATGGCTTTCAGCCCCTTTTGTATCCAAAAAAAAAAATATGGGGACATAGACATAACTCAGGGAAAGAAATAAAAATAGAGTAGACATAAATCGAACCGTCGATTTTTCCCTTTTCCGCTTCGTTGATTTTCCTCCAATTTTTTGGTTGGTTGTTTGGTTTTGTAGTTTCCAGCCCAATTTATATCATACACAGGTCTAGTTTCCGATTCAACCGGTCGGACTACAAAGTTAGCAATCACTTTTATTTCCTTCTCAAATATAAAAGTGACATGTCTTTAATATTTTATAAACATCACCCTGTATATATGTTACATATTAAACGTGTTAGCAAAATTATGTTAAAAATAAAAAATGGAAACTTATCATAATCAAATAGCTAGCCATGTGTTTTACATGTATAGGGATGTCAACAGGATAAAGATTGAGCGGAGAGTACATCATCACTTCCTTCTCCACCATCTAAAAAGATCCGATCATCCCCATCTACATTCCCATTTTAGGGAATATTCTTTCGCATCTCCATCCCCATAGATCCCCACAGTTCACACGGGACACATCAACATTAAAAAAAAAAAGCCTTAATTGCACGTTTGGTTCCCTTATTTTAAAATTAAACTTTTTGGTCCCTCTATTTTCACATTTTTTACAATTTTGGTCATAACTCATATTTTTTGCCCTAAAAGTGACGATTTTTTTGTCAGAAGCGGTGAATTTTGATTTTAAATGTGATATTTCATCTTTAGATTTAATGTTGGAGAATATAAATCACCTTTTAGGATGCCAAAAATCACCATTCTTAGAAAAAACAAAATATGGGTTGAGACAAAAGTTGCAACAAATATGAGGCGGAGTCTTCAAAGGGTGGGGGATAGAATCATGTCCCCATCTCCAAACCTCCATTAGGGGGACTTTCTCCCCCATTCCCGCGAGAGAAAAATTCCCGTCTTTGGAACCGCAAATAGAAAAATCTCCACGGGAATTCCTGCACGGGATAAAAACGTGAATAATAAAATTAGAAACACAATTAATAATTGAATATAAAACAAATATATTTTAGAATTGATCTTGAAATTTGACTTCTCTAATGTGAATAATATTAATCGTGGTAAACTCACTTTATTTAAGTATATAATTTAGAAGGACAACATCAACATAAAAATATTACACAATAAGTAGAAGCAACTAACACAATTTTAAATGCATGACATTTTTAGTGAAGATTTTGTTTTGAAAGTTTGAACCGAATAAAAATAGACCCCCCCTATAAATTAGCAACGAAAAGGTCATCATATTAATATATATATATATATATATATATATATATATATATATATATATATATATATATATATATATATATATATATATATTAATGAGTTAGAAATATAAGTCATGTATTAATCTATGAGTAAAAATAATATATGCTCTCATATAAATTACAAACAAAAATGAGTAAAACGCCACCCGTATAATTTTTTTAAAAAAAAGCCTCCAAACAAACAAAAAAGTTAAATTAGTCTTATAATATCTATAGTAAAATAAACATGAAACATAAATAAATTAAAGAAATTTCCCGAATATAGCTTATATTATTTAATTGTACACATAAATACCCTCCAAATAAAATAAAAGTAGATCATCACATAAATTATTAAAAAATTCAATGTATTAATATATGAGTAAAAATAGAGGCCCCGTATAAATTAAAAAAAAAATCTATATAAATATTACAGGGGTAAATCAAAACTCGTCCAAATTGCAAGGGGGTAAACACCTATTATCCCTAAAAAAAAAACCTCAATTCTAGCAATTTTTTAAGCAAAATTGTTGATCAAGTCTTCATATTATATATTTTTCAAATGATAATCATTGTCAATTGCTATCAATACTAAGTCATTAACTCTTTTTTGTAACATAATAGAGCAGCAGTAAAACTTCATGTTAAAATCTACTACTATTTTTTATTTTTTTAAATCAATCTCTTTATTTTGTTAGAGACCTATTACCATGTAAATTTTTTTTGAGGCCCCCAAAAATTGGAGGCCCGGCTGCGTAGCTCACCCTGCACTTGTGCAGGGCCGACCTTGATATGACTATAAGTATCGGTCTCATATAAATTACAATAAAATAAAATAAGCCTTGCATTAATATATGACTAAAAAAAATAGGATAAAAAAAAATATAAGTCATCATAGTAATATATGAGTATAAATATATGTTTTGTTTAATTTTTTAAAAAAAAGGGTGTCGTATTAATATGAGTATAAATATAGATCATATATAAATTCATTCATTTTATTTCCTTAATATAATTTATAATAATTTTTTGTTTAAAATAAAAACTTAAACTTGTTTTTTGTTAAAAAAAAAGATATCCTGCAAGTAAAAATAATTTATTCGAGTTTTCAAATTATTTGAATTTGTAATAATAATGATTTGAATTTGAATTATTTCCTTTTTAAATATGCAACTTAAATGAAATATTATATTTGTCTTTTTAGTGAAAGTCATGTGTACATGATCATTAATTGAGACTTAAAATTGTCCTAAAATATATAGCATGTATGTAGCTATAGATTAATATACACAATTTTCTCAAAAAAAGAAAATACTCTCATAAAATCTTAATCAATTGTCCACAAATCCTAGCTCAACTGGCAGAAACGTCGAAATTGCTAGTGTCGGACGTCTGGACCGGGGTTCGAACCCCGGTCACTCCACTTTGTGTGTGTGTGTGTGAGTTTTCAATGACTTTGTCATTTCGTCTATCAACCAAAAAAAAAATCTTAATCAATTAAATGTTAATTATTAATGTTTATCTGAAAATCTGATTTTATTAATTATTAATATTATATCTTTCAATTCAATATTCAATCTATTAAAGGAAGCCAAAAAATCTTGACCAAAAAAAAAGGAGCCAAAAATTTCTTAAAAATGGAATCAATTTAATGTTATTTATGTATGACAAAAATAAAAACAAAGAAAATCAACAAAAAATATAAAAAAAAATATTTAATCTTTTAAATAAAAACAATGAATCTCATAAAAATTCATTCAATTATAAAAAATAACAAAGAAAATATTTAATCTTTTATATTTTTATAAATAAATTCGTTTATTTATTTAATTTTATTAAAAAAATTAGTTTGTTACGCACTACACAAAAATTCGAAGAAAATATTTTATAATTTATTTATTTTATAAATTAGTGAGGTACCATTATTTATACTTGAAGTTAAATATATTTATAAACAAATTTGTTTATTTATTTGAATTCATTAAAAAAAATTAACATTGTTACATCCTGTATGAGAATTCATATAAAATATTTTATATGTAACCAAAAAAATATAAAATATTTTATAATTTATTATATATATATATATATATATATATGGAAAATGCTATTTAGCAAGAATTTTTTGATGCAAGAAAGAGAAGAATTTTATGTGGCAATATTTGATTGGTCAATTTATAATCACTCTCTCTCCCATGTATGGTTAGCCAATTTTTGATTGGTCAAATTCCCTAATTTTGTGGATTCTTCTCTTTCTTGTATAAATATTTCTTACTAAATAGCAATCATATATATATATACACAACACATTTTCATTGAAAACATTTTTCTATAAATTCGTTATGATATATTATATGTATAAGAAAGACTCTTAAGAAAATCAAAATAAATGGATGAAAGTTAGTATTGAAAAAGTAAATTATATTAAAGCAATAACATAATCTTTCAATCAAAGCAACACCATTTCTTAAGCTGTGAAATAGTATTAACAATATATTACACATTTTCTATAAAATAAAAAATACACATTACATCTTTAAAATTAATTTACACTCAAAATACTTGTGAGGTAGATTAAACATCACTTAAAACTCATACATTATGATCAAAATGTATCTGGTCCAATTTCTTTAGAGTTCGCATATCATTTATATTCTTCTTTTGAGTTCCACATCTGCAAAAATTGAAATGAATGATGAGTATAGATTAAGATGAAAATAAGATAAATTGAAAATAATACAAAGAAAATAACTAAAGAGAAAAGAGATGGAAAATGTGTGATTTGAATGTTCAACCAAAGACCATTTATATAGGAAAAAAAGGGGTATATAAGTAATTTTATCCATAATATGCAATTAAACGGATTAATAACAAATATATTGATTCTTTTTTCAGTCAATGTCATCTTATGACTTTTTGTAGGAAATTTAATATTTAACACACAAACTTTACTAAAATAAACTTTGAAAACTTTATTAACTTTTAAATAATTTCGTGAATTATTATTACTATTATAAAAATAATTTTACAAATATTTTATTTATATAAAATATATAAACTAACTACAATTTTTAGAATTTGTTTTTAATTATTTTCTCTATTATTTAAATTGAAAAAGGAAATAAAAAAAATTGAAAAAGGAAATAGTAGAAAATAAATTTATAAAAGATAGTATCAAGAATTACGTAAAGAAAAATTTGTGATTGACTAATCATGATTCAAGCATTCTAAAAATGACCTCACAAAAAAAAAGTTTTTAATTCTTTCCTTTTTTAATAAACAAAATAATTGCAATTGCATATATTCTTTGTGGGAAGTGCCATGTGTACGTGACAATTAAATGAGGACTTATAAAATAAGCCTCAAATGTATAGTATTAAGATTAAGATATGTATGATTTTTGTGGGAGAAATCATGAGAATATATAGTGACACACGCTCGCAAGTGAACGACGCTTCCAAAATTCTCCCACCTTAACCAAACACCTTAGCACCCGAAACGCCTCGAAACTTCTCCCACCTCCTACTTCCTACAACCTTTTCAAGCAACTCCTTCAAAATTCTCTCTCTATGATTAAGTTTTCCAAAAACTCTCCCTTTTAGACCAAGTTATCTTACGTCTCTTTTTACGACAGCGTTTTTTTTTTTTTTTTATATATATATACTCCCCCCGTCTCAAAATATAAGCAAAAATTGATCAATGAAAGTTGATGTATTTGGTTTAAAATTTAGTCCAGATACATTCACTTTTGTTGACTTCCTTTTGCTTATATTTTGGGACGGAGTAGTATATATATAAGCTATGACACCGTAATTGACCTTAATTAAGGGTACACTTTATATAGATTTGGTCATCTTCCCAAGACTGCGAGTTAGATCACATGAGCAATATTCATTACAACCAAGCTTCAACCAATTTTTAAGATTTTCTCATTTTGATGTATTTGGTTGCCTTTTATTCATTCTTTTTTTCTTTTTCATTCATACGTACATTTTTTTCTAGTCATTTGAGGATCAACAATCTTGTCGGATACTCTTCTTAGTTCAAGTAGTTGTCTTTTATCGACATTTCATTCACATATAAATTTCACATAGTTTTGCTCAAGAATTACATGAGTTTTAAAAAGAAGAATGACTTACGGATGAAAGAGTGCCAGTAACCTCAAATATGTTTCATAAGTAAAAAGTTTTCAAACAAGGTGTTAAAGTTTATGTTTTCAAAATCCCTAGGCATAGAAAAGAAATGAGAAGGAGAAGAGCTTAAGCTTAGAGCCTATTTGCAAGCTCTCATGATAAAAAACTTAATTTAATTATAAATATAAGAAGCAAATAGAAAATTGCTAACTTATCAAACTTTTAAACTTAATTTTTTTTTTTCACGTTTCACTCATTTGAGAAGAAGAAATGTTATTGCTAAATAGGAGGAGTCAATGAAATGTATTAGGCTCAATAGTTAAGACCAGTTTTGATTGACTTATTTTAGAGTTTATGCAAAATAGTTTAGACAAATAAATAAGCTTTTAAACATTATTATAAATATTTTTAAAATAGTTTATGAGAAAAAAAAACTTATAAAAATATAATTTTTATTAGTAAAAACTTCTAAATTAATATAAAACTTTATTTATTTGTGTAAATTATTTTCATAAATTAAAAAATAAGTCAAATTCAAACGGACCTTTAGCCAAACTAAATTTTTAACTTAGATTTACTTTATTGTAAAAAAAAATAAAAAATAAAACATAAATTTACTTGTGCAATAAAAACAACCAAATGATTTTTTTTTGGTACACCAAATGAAAGTTATTTTACCTCAAAACTCATATTTATCTTCTCCTTGTTCTAAATTATATTTATTCGTTACAAATAATAGTAATAAAAATACTTGCAAATTTTTTTTTTGTTTCCGTAAAAAACTTATTTTACTTATATGTAAACTAGCAGCCAGCCAGACTGACACGTTCTGCCCCGATCTGTGTCTATTATGCAAACATATGTTTAAAAAAAAGAAATGTATGTTATGTTTGTTAATAAAAGATTTTTGCTGCTAAAAAAACAAAACAGACATATCTTATGTTATGATGAGTTTGTAAAAAAAAAAAATTGAGGGTATTATTGATATTATGAAAAGTCTACACTAAATTTTTTTATATCCTCTATATATAGGAATAAATACTTTCTCTAAAAAAAAATATGGATACTTTTAATGAGACGTAATAATACTTTTTATGGTTATAATCAACAATTAGAATTTTACTATCAACAATTAGAATTTGGTCATTAAATATTGTGACTAGAAAAAGAATAAATTCCTTTAAAAAAAAGAAAAAAAAAGAAAAGAAAGAAAAGCGAAAATGATTAGGCAGAAGAATATTGGAAATATGTGTCATTTTCAGGGCTCTGACTCTCATGGAAACGGAGCGTACAGCTACTACGGATCCAATTTGCGACCGTAATGTTGTCTCACGCGTGCAAGTTGCGTGGAGCCCACTCGTTGCACTCCTTTATTTAATTTATTTTTAGATAAATAATCATATTTGGATTATTTACTAGTAATTTTTTATTTTTCTTTTATCTTCAATTCTCTCCAAACTCTATTTATCTCTTAATTTTGCTCTTCCATTTTTTTAATAGATAAACAAAATGATAACACTAAAATAAATAAAAACCATAATAGATATTTAAAATTCACACACACACGTGAAGAAGTTGAAAATCCCGACTCTTTCACATATGTGTAAATTTTCAATATTTATAGTCATTTTACTCACATACAATCAACTTTTGTTGACCTAACATTTTCATGCAAACACATCCACAAGTATCACTTATATATATATTTTTTGTTTACGATGTTTTTAGTTAGTCAATTTAATTTTTAAGAGAAATCTTATAGTCACACTTTCTATCACACTCCACTAACGGACACCAATCATGGTGAAAGATGTTTTTTGCCGTAAGCATAATCTCTCATTTGTTGCCCAGTAAACCTTAATTTTGTTCAACTCAATAACCACAATGACATTAATTATTACAGATTAAGTACTTGAATACACGAAAATTTAGGGGTGCAGAAAAACTGATTATTTAACCGGATATCCATATCCAAAATCATTTTTTTTTTGTTTTTGTCAAAGCAATTTTTTTTCTTGTTTAATTTTCTTACACTAATTCCTAGTTTAATTTTTTTGTCAAAGCACACATTTTTTTTATAATTAGTTTAATTAATCTCTATAAATTTGTGTCAAAAAAAAATTAATCTCTATAAATTGTCAAAATCAAAATTCCTAATTTAATTTCATAATTCTTAAAAGTGGAACAATCATTAAATTATTCAAGTTTTTAAATTCCCAATTTTTTAAATGGGCCAATTAAAAAACCCAAATGTCAATTTTTCAAAAGGTCCAAATAGTCCATTTTTCAAACACATTAAAGCCCAATTTTTAAATTTTATTTTTGAAGAAGCTAAATTAGCCCACCCAAATTGGCGCCAGACAGAATCGAACCTCAGACCTCAAGAGGAGCACACTTCCAGGTCCCAGCCAATACTAATGCACCAACCCAAGTGGGTTAAAATTTATAATTTTTAAAATTTATTAAATTATTTATATAATTTAATAAATAAATAATTAAACAGAGGGGTGGGGGCTGGTGGTCAACGGTATGGCGGCGACATATGGTTTTTCGGCGAACCACAACAGACCTCTGGTGGCCGGTATGGCAGCCTGTGGTGGTGCTCCGGTGGCCGGCCACCACCACCCACCCTTTAATATTTTACTATTTTATATTTTAATTATTATTATTATTTTATTTAAAAAACTTTGTTATTTTTAAAATAATTAAAAAAGACAGATTTTTTAATGTATTTTTTTTAAAAAAAAATCAAATCAGTATTTTTTTCCTATAATAAATATCAGTATTTTTTGTATATAAAATTAAGTTTTTTAATATTTTAATTTTAATTTTATTTAAAAAATTATTTTTAAAATAATTTTAAAAAACAGATTTTCTAATGTTTTTATTTTAAAAAATCAAATCAGTATTCTTTTAATATTTTTTTCCTATAATAAATATCAGTATTTTTTGTACATAAAATTAATTCAAGCAAATAGAATTTATTTTAAAAATTAATCATTTTAAAAGGAGAAGTAATCAAATTTAAAATGAAATTTTGGAAATATCCGGTTTTAAATCTAATTTGGCAAACACCCAATTTAAAGTTCGGTTTATAATTTTAACTAGTTATATCTATAACTAAATATTATAACCAGTGTAGTAACCGATTTTTAAAAAAAAGTGAATTTGATTTTGAATCCTAATACAATAAATGGTTTATGAATGGACATGGTTTGGAATGAACACCCCTACATGAAATGAATGAAGAGATGAAAACAACAACATTTCTCATTTTTCTACGGCTATGATCATAGCACAGCACTACAGAGTAGTAGTAGCAGCCTTCTGGCGCAAAAGTATGGCTTTTGACTTTCTTGCTATGACCCTAGTACTTTCCTAAGGCCGGCCCGTAGCAAGCTCGAGATTTTGCATTTTTGGTTTTTTTCGCACTCTAACTTTTAGCGACGTTTCCATGACCCTATGACAATGGCCACACTATTCCAATATTAAGGGATGCTCTCTACTAAGCCTTGGACTTCAAGACACCATAATATGCATCAAATAAACTCTTTTCTTTAAATTTCCTTGATTTGTTCCTAATAAACATAAAAGTAATAAAAGAAGTAAAATAATCTAAATAAACTTTAATAAAAGATTAATTTATTTAATAAAAATGCTACAAAAAACCATGCATATGTTTGCATGTCATTAGGAAGTGAAGATGAATGATACAACGAGTTTGATTTCGGCCCCCAGCTCAAAATAAGTGAATACATCGCTTGGTCTGTTTATTTCCTATAATGCTCTTTGTTATGTCTATATATATGTTTATTTCCTATCTTATTTTGCAGACATCGTGAAACCGAGCAATCTATGAAAGAAGTACAAGTTACAATATGCCGACTCTAGTTCCAAAATTCTTCAAGTTCAAACCCCCACACCCTCGGTCTCTATGTGTTCGATGGCCACAAATGTTGTGGATGTTGGAGGTTCTACCTAGAAAGAATGACACAAAATGATTTTATTAATTTGGAAGCCACCCTAGTGAGGTCTAGGAAGAGGAAATTAAGTAAGAAAATATGCTATGTTGGAAGAAGAAGAAGAAGAAGAACTTGTCCTGCTGTAAAAGTAGGTATGATATATATTATCGGCCGGCCTTAACTTCAACCATTCCATCTTCGCTGCGAGTCCTTCATACTTTGAGGCCGAAAATAGAAGCTATTGGCGTGACAAACTTGGGCTCTTTGAGGAGGAAGAAGGCAAAATGTGAGTGCATCTCTATTATATTGTAGCAAAACTGCTCACCCTTAACTTCTCTATTTTAATGTTCGACGAATTATCTTCTAAAGAGAAGAAGCTAAGGTTGACCCTAATTTAGTGTGCCTCTAGGGCGTATCTATATGGTGAAAATTGATAGAGTTGGTTGAAATGATACTTCATCCGATCACTATTATAAGTAAAAAATTATTTTTTAGATTCATTAAAAACATAATGTATCTAAACAATAATATAAATTAGATACATTTTCAATGAAACTAAAAAATAGTTTTTTGTTTATAATAATGACCGGTAGGAAGTACATATTAAAAAGTCTCATATTATTCTAAGAATTGTAAAGAAGTACGGGCAACCAAAACTATATTTGGTTTTTCATTAAAAGATGCACGAGTTAAAAATACTTTAAATTTTTATATGACTTTCTTAGAAAGTTGGAAGATGTAGTAAGATATATTTAAGAGTATTGTATAAAAAGAGTATTTTTAAATAACATAAAACCTAATTTATATTGCATAAGCTGTTTGCATAAGCTCAAAAGAAGAGGAAAAAAAGTTAGGCCAAACGGTACCTTAAATTAGGAGCAAAATCATGTTTGGACTTTATTGTTTTCTTGGAAATGATTACTTTTTTCTGAAAAAGATAACTAATAAAATTATATGAATAATGCTAGCAACACACTCTTTAACAAACACACTCCAACACACTCTTTTTTATTGGTTGAAATTCACATGGGTCCCATAAAAAAATGTAGACCCATATAAATTTTAACCAATTGAAGAGAGTGTGTTAAAGTGTGTTTGTTAAAGAGTGTGTTGCTAGCACTCCTCAAATTATATTTATTAATTATTTTGAATCTAAAAAGCTTAATTAAAAAAAAAAGTATTCTTCAAAATTTAAATTGAAATCCTATAGGCGATATTATTATTTGATAGAATTTAAATTTTATTTTTTGAAAAGAACAATTTTTGTTCATGATTTACCGGCTTCTCAACCAAATTTCGGATTACTATGCCGTTTTTCTGGTTAGATCGTAGGGTTAACACAAAAAAAAATTAAACAGAATTAATATTATGTTATTATGTTATATCTTTTTTAATAATTTTTTGTTTTGAATTTTTATTTATTTATTTACCTGTCATCAATATGAAATTTTATCCCCGTGAGCTTTAGCTCAGTTGGTAGGGATTTCACATTTTATATATAGGGTCGGAATTCGAACTCCAGACATTTCACTTATCCACTTTAAGGGTGGATTTTTCTAGTCATTAGGCTACTTGAAAATAAAATCAATACGAAATTTTTCACTACTCCCTCCGGTCCTATATATAAGGAACACTTTGAATTTTTTTTTTGTCCTTTTTATAAGAAACACTATTTAAATTTATTTTTTATTAAATAGATAATCCCTTTTATACCCTTATTAAATTGTATAAAATGTAATCTATTTCAATGCTATGCATTAATTACACATCCACGTTCTCAATGTTAGTTTTGGAATAACACATAACATTTTAGAATTTTTAATAAAAAAATAAGTCTCATTGGTATGCGTGTTTTTCTTAATGTGTTCCTTATATATAGGATCAGAGGAAGTATCATTTAACAATAATAATTCATCTTTGTCGAAAAACATGTCCGGTGAACAACCTCTCTGAAATTAAATTTTTCTCATAGAAAGATATACTATCAAACTCTTAATCACTTAGTTGAGAGATTCAAACTCCTTATCATTTTTTTTTGACAAAAAACTCCTTATCATTTGAATATTGTTAGTTCTTCAAACAATTTATGAAGCAACAACAAAAAGTAGGAATTCTTGAGAAAGAACAAAACAAACAAAAATAGGAATTCTATAAATTAATATAATAAGCTAAGGAATGAAAAAATTCCATTTCAAAATGACATATAATTCCACTGTCTAATCAATACCTCCTGAATTGTCAAAGGCGTCAACTATATTCCTTCTTCTTAGTCTTGTTACTTTTTTCAATTTTTTCTCAACACATATATCATGATCATAAATATTTTCTCTTCACCTCTCAATATAAATACTCACAAGTTTTGAACCTTTTTTCCATTCATTCATTTCTACTTATTATTATACACTCACTCTCTCCTTCACACAACAAACACAATACAAAGATTATTAATTATTAATACTAATAAAGATTCATATAGCATCAAACTTGTTTTCATCTTTAAGCATATTGTATAGTGAAAGTGAAAGTTCAATCAAACAACAATAACATTAACATCAACAACAACATAAATTACAACATCAACAACATCTTCATCAAGATTAATTGATATCAAGCTATGTCTGAAGAACAATTTCAAGCAAGTGGAAATTGGTGGGAGACTCCAGCTAGAAACATGAGATATGAAAGTATTGAACAACAACAACAACAACAACAATCTTCTTCCTTTGGTGGTTGGCAACAACAACAACAACAACAACAACATCAACATCATGATACTATGTCTGCTTCAGGTAGTTCCTCAGTGGTTTTCCATGATACTACTCAAAAGCTTCAACCTTCAGATTCTTCAACATCAAATAATGATTCCAACTTGCATATGATGGGTTTAGGACTTTCATCTCAAACCATTGATTGGAATCAAGCATCTTTACTGTAAGTGTCTTCTTTCACAAGACAAATAATTGAATTCACGCAGCAGATTCATAAACCAAACGAGTCAAATTATACATAGTTCAAGTTCGATTCATTTATTTAATGAGCCCAATTTTTAGTTCGAGTTTAACTCACTTGTTTCATAAACAAAGTTCAACAAATTAATTACCAGCTCCAAATAGAACAATATATAAGCATCTAAAGTTGCAAAAAATATTTTTTGAAAAAGTAGGATCTTTCATTTTCTTCATTCCATTTTAGCAAAAGAGAATAATTTATGAGAGAAAAAGTGGTAAAGTAACTAATTTTTTTGTGTTTATTTGATGCTAATGATATAGAAGAGGTGAGAAAGCTTCAGAGGGAAGTTTCAGGTCTATGTTGCAAGAGAATTTGAACACATCAAGTACAAATTTTGAGCAAGAAACCGGTGGAGTTGGAGTTGGAGTCGGAGTTGGATTATCTCATCAAGTTAATTGGAGATCACAAGAAAAATTATTCACAAATGAATCTTCAAGCAATGAATTCAAGCAAGTGAATAGAGGTTTCTCTTTAGATCAAACACAATTTAGTCCTCAATATAGCTCTGGTGATAGTAACATGATAAGCCAAATGGATTCTTCAGCTTTATATGTTAACACTTCAATTTTACAAGGACTTTTAGGAAATGAAACTAATCAAATTCAACCTCAACATGGTAATAATTCATTTGAGAATAGATCAATGAATTTTCCATACTCAACAACAAGCTATGGTTTGAGTACAAATGAGTTAATGCCTTCTTGGTCTAAATTACCTCATCAAAAACAGCAACCAAATAATCAATTGCATTTTACCAACAATGCTCCTTTTTGGAATGCTAATTCAGAGACTACTATTAAGGATGCTTCATCTAGCTTCTTGCCCCCATTTTCCACACCAAATTTTAGTGCGCAAACAAAGGTATCATAATTAACCAAACAACATTTTTGCATAAATATATATGGTTGAAAATGTAAATAAATATCTTTATGTATATAAAGTATTCATGCATATATTAATATATTATAAGTTTTAATATGTTTTGATTATGTGAAAGTACATAGATTTATATTTTTTTTTGGTCAAGTAGTTTGGCGGATAGAAATTTCACTTTAAAGGTGAATAAGTGGAGTGTCTGGAGTTCGAACTCCGGCGCCTGCACATATAGTGTCATATTCCTACCAACTGAACTAAGCTTAAGAGAACACTTAGATTTATAATTTTAATCTAGGTAAAAGAGTACAAATATATAGAAATCAAAAACATATTTAAGACAGTCATATTCTCTAATTTTAGAGTAGAAATGAAAGTATAGTTCTAAGTTGTTTATAAAAGTTTTAAATGTGTCTACAATGAAGTGCAATTATAATTGTGGCCACAATTGTATGCATTTTTGTCATAATTGTGTTCGCAGCGTAACAGCAACTGCAAGTGTAATTTATATACTCATGATGAGTGGCTCCTAATTAAAAGTTATTTCCAATTGAAGCTGCAATATAAAAGTTTTAAATGTCTCTTTCTACCAAAAATTTAAAAAAAAAAAGTTTTAAATGTCTCTATAATAAAATTGCAATTATAATTGTGGCCTGCATTTTGTCGTGATTGTGACATAACCGCAACAGCAAGTCCTAGTTAATTTGATATGGAGGCTTAAATTTTAATTTGATTTGTGTACTAATGGTTTTGCAGAATATATCTGAAGGTAGGGACTCAAGTAGTGTGGTTAAAAAAAGTGGGAGTGAGCCTGCACCTAAAAGGTCCAGAAATGAAACCCCATCACCTTTGCCAGCTTTTAAGGTACAATAAATGTAACTAACCATTTAACAACAAGGGGATGCTAGCTTTTAACTTTTTATCTTTAATTCTATATATCTTTACTCTTTTATATGTACTTTTTTATCTTTACTCTTTTTTTATTTTTCTATTTTTGTGTCATAAATTAAAATGGATATGAAAATGTATGGTATTTCTTTGTCTAGGTAAGAAAAGAGAAGATGGGTGACAGAATCACTGCTCTCCAACAATTGGTTTCACCTTTCGGAAAGGTGAGCTAGGTTCTCATACAATAGAATGGAATAATCCTAATCATTTTCTCCATATATAAAATATGGTTTTAAATTACGGTCGTAGCCGGTTATTCAAGATACCAATTATTCTATTTCCTGATGTTAGCAATGTATAGCGATCAATATAATTGAAGTTATGTTGTGAGTTTTGATATTATAGTAGCAATATAGGGATGAATAAGACCGATACGAGCAAAATTACAATGGTGACCATGTTGTGAAGAAATTTAAAATATTTTTATTGTAACTGTAAATATAGTTGAAGATCACAATTTAAATTTATGATATACACTACTAATGATGTTTACTGATTTTATTTTTAAATTTCTTTTTGGTATGTTGAGTCAGACTGATACAGCCTCAGTGCTCTCTGAAGCAATTGAATATATCAAGTTTCTCCATGAACAAGTGACTGTAAGTCCCATTTCCCATTATTTTATTTTATTTCTAAGAGTTTAAAACGTTAATTTTTTTATTTTTATCTTATACTTATTTTCTCTTTCATAATCTATAGGTTTTAAGCACCCCATATATGAAAAGTGGAGCTCCAATACAACATCAACAGGTAATATATATACACTTATATTTTATGTATCTCATTTTAATAAGAATATATATTTTTTCTTATATATTTATTTATAATGCCTAAGTTTAGGTTTATTTTTTATTTATTTGTTTTATTGTAGAGTTCTGGTAAATCTAAAGAAGCAGAGGGTCCAAAGCAGGATCTTAGAAGCAGAGGATTATGCTTAGTACCTGTTTCTAGTACATTTCCAATGACTCATGAGCCCACAGTTGAATATTGGACACCAACATTTGGAGGAACTTTCAGATAATTAATAAATGTTTTTGAAGAAAAAAAATAGTGGCACTGAACCAATACTTTGCAACTAGGGCAAGTCTTATCAAAAACCATGTCAAGTTGGTAATGATATGATGAAAGAAAAGAAAAAACACACAAGGCCATATAAAGTTTGTTATCTTGAAAATGTGTTTAAAGAAAGGAAAAATTTGATCCGTTTGGTCGGAAGAAAAGAAAGTAAAAAGGAAGAAAAATACGGTAATCGAATAATGAATTTAGAGTAAAATTTAGTTTAAATTCATTCATCGATTTCCGTATTTTTTTTTCTTCTCACTTTCATTCATTTCAACCAAACAGACCAGAAATGACCCTTTGATTTAAAGGACATATAGGAGCCAATTGAATTCAAGTTTATGAAGAATGATGAAAGATTTAGGCCAATTTTGGGGACCAATGTGAGCACATTAACTTAATTGTTGTAATAATTGAAAGATTATATGCTTACAAAAAGTGGGACTATTTGAATGACAAAGTTGCTGAATATAGGGAGGTTCTAATTCTAAACTAGAGGGGAAATTTGTTGTTAACAAAAAGATAAAGAGGCTTTTGTTAGTTTCTTCTTGTTTTTTATTTTGACACGTAGTTTCTTCTTGTTATATAATATATTTTGTTAATAGAAGTGAAAGTAGCTTTAGTCCAAGTTAAAGAAATCTACTAATTTGAAGGAATCATTGAAATATAGAATTAGAAGAATGAGCAAGTTAGTGTAGGATATGATATTTGATCGGAAAACTTACTTTTCATTTTTTATTTATTTGGAATATATGAGTGGAAGTCAGAGGGTGGCCCACACTGCTGCCACTTTCAGTTTTTTATATTCATAATTTTGACATTACGCTTAACATAGAGGTTTATGATTTGATCCTTCGTAATTACAATTGAGAAGAAATTGAAATCACTTAATGTCAGAATTAAACCTCAAATCAAATTAAATGGTTCAATGAACCGGATACAAATAAAAATTAGTGTACTTTGCATTTGTACGATTATGGGCGTGAGAAAATATTTATCGTCAGAAATGAATATTTAATATGTATTTGGGGAGGGGATTGTCTTCCATGACATTTCCCTCATGTGACATCTCATTCACCCATTTTTTTCTTTATTTTATTTAATTTTTATTGTTAAAAAATATGAATGGTGTAGATGTACACTTGAGGCCCTTCGGTTAAAATTTCACTGAGAGCATCCTCCTCACTCATGTATTTGAGTTATTTTGAAAAAATTAGTTTATATGGTTTTGTGAAGAGAATATTTTTTATTTAAGAAAGAATCTTCGATGTATTTTTTGATGTCTGTTTTGTATAATTTTTAATTGAACTAGCTATTATTTTTTTAAATTGAAATTTTTTTATAATTATAGTAAACTTGTTTTACTTAAAAATTATATGAAAAAATCTAACAATATGCACCTAACTTTTATCCTCGGGTATATACCAACAAAATTAATGATTATAATATATGTGTATGTATATGTATATTGAAGATGCTTTGCACACATGCTTTTGTGCTTTGTAACGAATGGTCACATAGAAGAGCTTCAATTGGAAGCACATGTATGAAAAAGAGAAAGCCCATAAATGGTTTTATCTCTCGAAATGGTCCTTCTTTTTAATGACGTTGTGCACACGTAATTATTATTATTTTTTTATATTTCTTATAAGACAATTGTAGTTTTGCAAGAAATTCATTTTACCACATATGTAGTTAAAATAATATTGAGGTTAGTTGTTTGGGTTTATTCTAATAACAATGAATGTATTTATCCATTATCATATGATGATTGTTGTGTGCAGGGGTGTGAGTATCAAAATTGATCTACGGGTATGTTTGGTGTGCAGTATGATAGTGACAAGATAAAATATATAATACAATAAAAATATGATAGGATAAAAGCAGGATAACAGTTATTGTTGTTTTCGGATTTTAAAAACCCGTTAAAAATAATTTTTACAGCCACCGAAGAGATTACTGGGTTGAGTCGCGGGCTAGGTCGCTCTCTTTAAGACGTTTCGTGGCACTGCCCAAAATCGTGCAAGCAGACTATCAACCACGCCGTCCCCAGGATAAAACAGCCCAGTTACAACTGTATACCGATATGCTACTACACGGTAGAAATCGGTCAAAGAATACACCTTCTTGAATGGTACTACAATACCACTCGAATTGATGCTACAACATCAATCTATGATTCATCGGTGATTCAGTGGTACTACAATACCACTCAAATTGATGCTACAACCTCAATCTATGAATCAACGGTACTACGATACCACATGTGGTACTACAATTCCACATGTATTGATGATACTACAATATCAATCAATATAATGACACTGAGGTCACTCCAATATGGTACTAAGACCAATCTTCAATCCAAGGGATAATGGTATTAAGACCATAATTTATTTGAAGGAACTAGTGATATTTTGATCACTCTCAAACCAATTAACACTAATAATAATATTATCAGTATCACATAATACATAGAATAAATTTTTTCTTCTCTAAACAATTATTAGCATAACCAAAATAAAGAACTAATTTATGTGTCTACACTGACAAATTCTTTTATTCTAATTTTAACATGACACAGTTTCAACGTACCTGATTCATTGAAAAAATGCACCACGAAATTATATTACTAGCAACTTATATGATTGATTTTACATTACCACACATATTGTTAACATAATTCCAATTTAACCATTAACACAATTTTTATCCAACTGATAGAAAAACAAGTTGACACAAGTTGGAGCCTTTCACGTTTCCTTATAACATATATATATATTATAATGTTGAAAAATCATTCGTATAAATTGAAACAATAAGTATTATGAAAATTATAATAATAATATCAACAACAACAACAAAATAATAATAATAATAATAATAAAAAAAAATGATGTAAATATAAGATAGATATTAAAGATGTGTTTATACATTTCGAAAAGATTACAATGGATCCTATTGCATCTACCAAAATAAGTTGTTAATCCATAAATTGTCATGTCACTATGAAAACGGTTTGTGGTCATACTCATACATTGTGGTTAGATTAGTGCTTGCACAACTATCTAGGAATTATATATATATATTTAAAAAACTTATTTATACATCACATTTGAAGTTACTTTGGTATCTTCTTCATTAACATTGATTAGCAATATCTTTAATTCATTCTTCAAAATAACTATGGAAATGACAACATATAATTGATCATGGAAACCAATCGATGTTGAAACATAAGTTTTTATTTATATTATAAATCTCATTGAAGGATTCTGAGTTGTATAAACTACTTCATTATCTCTTACCAAAAAACTACTGTATTATCGAATTTGACATTTATATTAATTTGAAACTTATTGGAGCAAAGATAAACCAACTTAACTCATACTCAAATATCGAATATGATAAAAATCATATGGGGCATAACAACCATTAGTAAATATTATTTTATCTATTTTTTCTTACTAACATTAGAAAGTAGTCCTGACAATCGACCAACTCCTTATATTTACAAAGATTAGACAAAATATTATTAGCAAAAACATTAACTTTTTTGAAAAACAAAAAAAACAAAATACACAAAATAATAAAATGAACAAAAAAATTTAAAATGAATAATAATAATAATAATAATAATAATAATAATAATAATAATAATAATAATTACAATTAGTACCCCACATTAAATGGATGTAAGTGGATGATGTGGCTAAATGAAAGGTTTTCATTGGTTTATGGATTAGGGTTTAGATAGACAATTCCACAACTATCTAGGATTTATATATATATATATATATATATGTAATAACGCGGAAGTGAAGGAAAACATAATCCATAAAATATTATGATCAAAAGTAGGTAAATCATCAAGAAGTAGATCTAAATCAGAGGTTATATAGAATATAATTTGGAAAGTTAATATAAGAAAGAAGAAATTATAATAAAACATTTTTATTGAATAATAATACTTACAATAATTGAAGCAAGTCAAGTATCTTCAGGTTTTGATCTGAAAATTTTGCATGCTTCCTAATACAAATGAAGGATCCTTTTATAGAGTAAGGAATCACTTCGGACTTCAAAACTAATACAATATAATTCATAAATCCTAACAGCTGTAAAGAGACTTAATTATTACAAACGACAAACAGCTGTAAAGAGACATTATAATTATTACAACCGACAAAGTAACAGTAGAAGTAATACAATAATTTTGAATAATCCAAACTAAGTGGCCGGCAAGAAGATTCCTTCACCGAAAGAAATAATTTGATATGACTAGCCACTTGTAGATAATCTTTTCTGATACCTTTAATCAAAGATCTGTAATTCCATAGCAATCATCTTCATTGATATTATCCGATGTACTGGTAATGCTATCAGTGTCTGAGAAGGCAGACACGGCTTCTTGTAATTTGCTCATAAACTGCTGAGGATTAGAAATAGCAGCTAACGATGCTAAAAGCCGAGATCTATCTGATAAGAAATTAGCATCTTCCGGAGCAGAAATGGAGGTTTTGCAAAGATCTGGATGCTTTTTAAACCATTCTGCTAATTTTTTCGACGAGATTAATTCTGGGTTAAACTTAGACCACCATTTAACTGAATATCTTTTTACTAATTCTTGAGCAGGAGCAGCAGCCCATAAGGGTTCTGTTCCAAATGTCCAGGATGTAATCCAGGTAATCCCGAAAGTAGCACAAAAACACAGTAATGATTTGTAAGCAGGACAAGTGGTAACTTGAGAAAATTCTTCAAATGATTTCTTAGCATAATCTGGGAAAATTTCTAAAATTGGTCCAATGGTTTCAAACCATTTAATAAACCAAATCGGAAACTTTAATGAAATATCTTTATTAAACCATATAAACCAGGTATGGTTAAATGGCTCAATATCTAGAAAATTGTACCAAGCAATCATGTAATCATGGTAAGAGTAATTTTGCGGGATAAAGGTTCTTGAAAAATTTTTTACTTCTGAGGGAGGCTGACCCCAATCAGAAGGAGAAAGGACTTTATTAATTTTAAATTTAGAAAAAATAATTTTTTCTGGATCATTTTTATCATAATTGTGGGTAAGAGAGATAGATTCAGTATCAATGAGTATGAACTCATAATATCTTCTATTTTTGAGACGGTTTAAATCAGTAGGAAGAAAGAAGAATCCTGATGGTAATGCTTTAGAAACAATCTGTAATAAGGAGGCATCTTGAGAGAGGTATTGGTTTTCTAAAGGAATAATGGGAACATAAGATTTTTTGGTAATGAATGTGGTTTTTGGGGTAGTTGCCGGAGGCGTATAATAGTTTATCTTATTATTTTGAGGTCTAGGACTTCTTAGTGTGGAAGTAAAGGTCAAAGGAGATAATAAAGAAGGTCTAATCCCGGCTGTTAGAGCCGAAGGAGTAATTGGGGTAATAGCCTTAGAAATGTAAGATGAAGAACTGGCTAATGTGGCGTCTTCTTTTTTAGTAACTGGGGGACCATAGGCGTCCCGAGGGTCTGACTTTTTACTCATTTTTTCCCTGTAAAAATTCCCTAGTTAAAAAATCTGGCAGGGAATTCTCAATTCCTTTAATATGCTCAATTTCAAAATCAAAACAAGAGAGTAATGCTTGCCATCTTGCAAAAATATACTTTGAAACTAGATTTTTAACATCTTTTTGTAACACACTAGTTGCAGCTTTGCAATCAGTTTTTAATAAAAAGGGTTTTGAAAACAAATCATCTTGAAATTTGGTAATGCATAAAACAATTGATAAAATTTCTTTTTTAATAGTACTGTATTTTAATTGGGCTGGGTTCCAAGCTCCAGAATAATATCTGACCACTTGTTCCTTATCCATACCCGGCAATTTTTGCTTTAAGATTCCTCCAAAACCAAGATCAGAGGCATCAGTTTCCACTATTAATTTGGCTGTAGGATCTGGTATTCCTAAGCAGGGTAATTTCTTAACTATTGTCTTAAGTTGTAATATACTCTGGGTCATTGTATCATCCCAAGGAGGTGGGTTTTTCCTAAGTCTTTTAAACAAAGGAATACATATAGTTCGTAAATTGGGAATAAAGTCTGACACATAGTTGACACATCCTAAAAACCTTTGTAATTGGGTTTTATCTTTTAATTCATTAGGAAATTTACTAACAAATTCTAAAGACCTACTAATTGGGGTGTACATTCCCTGAGCTATATCAAAGCCTAAAAACCTAATCTTTGACTGATATATTTTTAGTTTTCTCTCAGATAATACTAATCCATTATTTTTAATAATTTGATAAAATAATTCCATATGGTGAAAGTGCTGATTAATAGATTCTGAGAAAACTAATATGTCATCCAAGTATACTATGGTAAAATCTGAATATTTATTAAATATGGTGTTCATAATATTTTGAAACTCAGAGGGGGCATTCTTTAGTCCTAAAGGCATAACGTTCCATTCATAATGACCAAATGGTACCACAAATGCTGTTTTATATTTATCTTTTTCTTCTAATTGAATTTGATAATATCCTGATTTTAAATCAAATTTTGAGTAAATACTTTTATTATGTAATCTATTTATTAAATCTTTTTTATTAGGTATAGGATATCTAATCCATTTTAATGCTTTGTTTAATGGTTTATAGTTTATCACTAATCGAGGACTTCCTCGTTCTAATTCCGAAGCATTAATTACGTAAAACGCTGAGCAACTCCAAGGAGATTTACTCGGTCTAATCAAACCTTTATCTAAATATTCCTGTATTTCTTTTTTACAGTATTCTAGGTGTTGTTGATTCATTTGTATTGGTCGAGCTTTGGTTGGTATATTAATTTCTTTAAAATCTTGTTCATAAGGTAAAGAAATAGTATGTACTTTTCTTTTCCAGAACGCATTGGGTTGTTCTGAACAAAGATCCTTTTTAAATTTTTCTAATACATGACCAATCTTTTCTTTGATAA
Organism: Trifolium pratense; assembly: GCF_020283565.1. Taxonomy (NCBI): domain Eukaryota; kingdom Viridiplantae; phylum Streptophyta; class Magnoliopsida; order Fabales; family Fabaceae; genus Trifolium; species Trifolium pratense. The sequence continues at coordinate 24,416,850 of NC_060065.1, forward strand.
CTGGGGTCTCTAACTGGTCTTCTATTCGCTTAAAATGTATTTCTTTGTTAATAAAATTGATTTGCTTTTTCTTTTTATTTATTAGATTAATTCGAGATATAGCTTTTCCTTTAACAGAGTTTAAATCTCTAATTTTTGGTTTATCTAAAAATTCAAAATTAATTTCTCTATTTAAAACTGTAGTAGCTATACCGTTCTCATTTACTTTAAAGGGATAAAGTAAGGTTAAGAAAGGGGTTCCTAATATAATTTCTTCTGTAATATTTTTAACTAATAAAAAGGAGGTTATGTAACATATTTTATCTTTACAAACTTTAGCGTTAGATAGCTTATATGAAACCTGTAATCTATTACCATTGGCTCCTCGTAATGACTCTTTAGTTTTTTCGTAGAATTGGGTAGGAATTAATCCTTCTTGTATACAGTTTAAATCTGCTCCAGAATCTACTAATGCAGTAAATTCATAAGTCGTATCTTTAATTATTAAATTAATTTTCGTATACCATTTGTGAGAAATCATTTTCTCTATCTTATTAATATAGATTTCTTCTTCTTCGTTCTTACTAGAAGAAGGAAGAGTTCGAAGCCTATTCTGCTCTTGAATAATTAAAGTTCCTTGTAATTCTAAAATTTTAACTTCTAATTCATCATCTCTATTTTTTAATGATTGAATCTCTTTTTTAAGGATTCTAATCTCTTCTTGTAAATCCCTCAGGGTTATAGGATTCTGAGAGGGTTTCTTAAAGAGTTCCATAACATCTTTAAATTCTACCTTATGTAGTTCTTTCTTTTCTATTTCATTATCGTCGATTATATCTTTAATCTGTCTCATAAAAGCTTGTTTACTTTCTGATTCTTCCATCTTGTCTAAAATTCCTATTAAGGTATTAGCTTGGTGATTGGTTAAAACATTAATGCTTTTAATGCAATTATTACAATTACAAAAATCTATACCTAAGCATTCTTCTGTTTCATCTTCGCTAGATTCACTATTTTCAATTAAATTGTTAATTTCTTCAATTTCTGATTCACTAGTCGAAGAGCAATCGTCATCCGATAATAGCATTATATTTTCTAGAGTACGAATCAAATTGTTTTTTAATTCTTCTGATATATCTAAATTACTAATTTGTTGAATTTTTTCTTTTACTTTGCAGTCATTGGCATAATGACCAAATCGACCACACTTATAACACTTAATGTCTTTATTTTTGTTACTATTTTTCTGGTAAGAGTTTCTACCTTTCTTTTTTCTTGAATTCTTATAATACTTTTTATTTTCTTGATAATTTTCTTTTTGGTAATTATCTTTCTTATAATATTTTTTAAGATTTTTCTTATTTTTATTAAAAGCTTTCTTTTTACTTTTAGGATTACTAGGAGCTCTTATGGGGGTAGCACCATACTGCTCACAAAATGATCCCATTTCTCTCTTATTATTTGCTTTCTCATTTTTAATTTTATTTTGTATCTTATAATCAGTACAGATTTGTAATCCAGTTTCAACAATATAATTTGATATTTCTCCCATAGTTAATGAGTTAAAAGGTATCTCTCCGTTGTAGTTTTGTCTAATATTACTTTTAACTTTCTCTGCAAATAACCTGGGTAATCCACTAATGAATCTTTCTTTCCAATAAATGGCCGCTCCATCAGGACGCAGACATAATTTAGAAAGAAACATATCTTTATACCAACGGTAATCTGACATAGTTGGGCAATACAGATTTAATAATTGATCAGACGCTCTTTGCTGTAATTTTAAGGGTTCTCCTATAAAGAACTTGGTTATCGCATATAATAGGGTTGTAACACAAATTTCTTCATTCGTTTCTAATTTAACTGCTGAATCGATTTTTAACTTATCTTCCTCACTGAGGATATTATCCCACCAACCTTTTAATTGACCAGTAAATCCCATTACTATCATATCTTTAGTTTTTCTATCTGAATTCTTTTTAATCTTGAAGGCAGTAGCTGCCATGGTCATATTTTGAATAATATTTAATATATGTTGTTCAGAGGCACCATCTATGTTCCATTCTATAATACAGTCACCGGAGTAACTGTCTCCAATGAAACTATTTCTTTCCTCAAACTGAACATCAGCAAAGGAAGGTCTAGGATAGTAGTTTCTAGTTTTTGGCCTAGGAGGCTTATCAATTCGAGAAATAATGTTTTCTTCTTCATCTCCAAATGATAAAGTGTTAATGTTTACTCCTGATGTTGATCCTATATTTAAGACCTTTAATCTATCTACTAATTCATCTAGTTTCTGTTCAGGATTAAATCCTAGGGTTAAATCTTTAATTTCTTTATCTGTAGGTATATTATAATGATAGATTGGCCTAGTAGGGTCAGATTCTTTAATTTCTAAAGTTTCTGGTAAAAATTGTTCAACTCTATCTAATTGTTGTGCCATAGTGTGTAATATTTGATTAGTGTAATTTAGTTGACTATGAATATTATTTAAATCTTTTTTCTGTTCTGTAGGGTTAATTATAGCCTTAAAAGGTGAGGCTTCTATTTCGATATTTTCTTTAGGAGGTGTAATTTTTAAAGCTTCTAAAGGTGGATGGATAGAATCAACTATTTCCTTTTTAGAAGTTTTCCATTTAATACTCATTCTGGTTTTTGTGTTTAGAAATAATTTTTTGGCATAAGGGTTTAATATGTTATTTTCTAAACAATATAATTCAAACCAAGTAAAGAAGTAAATATTAATTTCATGTTGTTCTAGAAATTGATAGAATAATTTCAGATATGAATCTCTTTCTTCTTTTAAAAAGGTATCAAAATACCATTTACGTTTTTCTTTATTATAATCTGCTAAAAAATCTTCTCTAATCCAAGCTTTATCAATTTCGAAAGGTTCTTCTGCTTTAATCATCCCTAATATTTGAGATTCAGTAGGTGAAGGGGATCTGCTGATTCTCTCTTGATAAATGGGTTGTGGTATTGTTGGAGCAAAATTTACTCCTGCTAAGTTTAATCTAATTGTGGAATCTACAGAACGTCTAGCAGAGGAAGATCCTATGCTGGGCGACTGATTGTATCTAAACGATTGACTTCGATTCATTCTAATTCGAACGTTTCCATCTTGATCAGTAATAATATCTCTAATAGATCTTGATTCTAGTTTTTCCGGTTGCGTAGTATTTTCTATTATCCATTCTTCCGGAATTTTCTCTTTTAATTCTGAAATAGTTAATATTTTCGGGGTAATTACACTAGATTTCTTTAGATTAGCTTCTATAATACAAGTTTCATTCCTAGGTGTAGATCTTAAGGATTTATAGTTATAATTAACATTTGTAACTTTATATGTTATCCTAGTAATAATATCTACATTAGATATTCCTTCTGTAAAATTATCATTTTGATGTTGAACGCAGATGACTAAGGATGAACTTGTGATCTCATCTCCTAGGCTCATCGAGTAGTTTGGGTAACAGTTAAAGTAAACAGGACCATCATTAAGATTAGATTCTAACATGGCTATAACAGAGTCATGAAAGTCTCTAATTCTAGAATCTCGTAGAATTAGTAATATGGGTGAATTTAATCCTAATTTATGTAAGGGTTTTACCGCTACTTGAACTAATCCTAAGTGAATATATCTGAATCCATTTTTATAATGTTGGTCTAGTAGTTTTTTATCTAATAACGTAAAAGTTTCTTGTTTATTCTTTACATTTCTAGCTTGTTCTAGAGTATGTATAATTTTTTGACTTTTAAAATCGAAGGTACTAATCTTATAAACTTCGTTTAACTTAATCTCTGGCATATTCCAATTAATTAATTTATTTTCCATTTCTTGTACTTCTAATTCTTGATTTTGAAAAGTATCTTGATTTAATGTGGTTTCAGTATCGGAGGAAGTAGGTGGGACTATAGTCCTATTAGATCTGCTACTTCTACCACTAACACTACCACTAACGCTACTCCAAGCTCTATTCAGTAACCGAGACATTTTTAAATTAATTAGACTTTTAAATTTTTATCTAGTTCGCTTTTAATTAAAACTCTCAAATCTTATCCACTTATCTTACTGTGTGACTCTCTTCTCCCCCTTATTTTTGTTTGAGTTTCAAAGAAGAATACAACTAGGCTAAACCAACGGTTTCACTGCCCTATCTGCGGGTCTTACTACCTGGACCACCTAGCTATTCAGCACCTTCTTACAAAACAAGCCAACACTCAGGGTTATGGGTTGAATCAAAAGCAAGATAAGTAAAGAATAGATTTTAAAGAAATAATTTAAAGCTTAAAAGATCGAAAACTTTAAAATCTAATAATTCAAAAGGGTCTCAGAACCGTTTAGGCTCTGATACCAGTAATAACGCGGAAGTGAAGGAAAACATAATCCATAAAATATTATGATCAAAAGTAGGTAAATCATCAAGAAGTAGAAGTTTATAAGATTAGTACCTTCGATTTTAAAAGTCAAAAAATTATACATACTCTAGAACAAGCTAGAAATGTAAAGAATAAACAAGAAACTTTTACGTTATTAGATAAAAAACTACTAGACCAACATTATAAAAATGGATTCAGATATATTCACTTAGGATTAGTTCAAGTAGCGGTAAAACCCTTACATAAATTAGGATTAAATTCGCCCATATTACTAATTCTACGAGATTCTAGAATTAGAGACTTTCATGACTCTGTTATAGCCATGTTAGAATCTAATCTTAATGATGGTCCTGTTTACTTTAACTGTTACCCAAACTACTCGATGAGCCTAGGAGATGAGATCACAAGTTCATCCTTAGTCATCTGCGTTCAACATCAAAATGATAATTTTACAGAAGGAATATCTAATGTAGATATTATTACTAGGATAACATATAAAGTTACAAATGTTAATTATAACTATAAATCCTTAAGATCTACACCTAGGAATGAAACTTGTATTATAGAAGCTAATCTAAAGAAATCTAGTGTAATTACCCCGAAAATATTAACTATTTCAGAATTAAAAGAGAAAATTCCGGAAGAATGGATAATAGAAAATACTACGCAACCGGAGAAACTAGAATCAAGATCTATTAGAGATATTATTACTGATCAAGATGGAAACGTTCGAATTAGAATGAATCGAAGTCAATCGTTTAGATACAATCAGTCGCCCAGCATAGGATCTTCCTCTGCTAGACGTTCTGTAGATTCCACAATTAGATTAAACTTAGCAGGAGTAAATTTTGCTCCAACAATACCACAACCCATTTATCAAGAGAGAATCAGCAGATCCCCTTCACCTACTGAATCTCAAATATTAGGGATGATTAAAGCAGAAGAACCTTTCGAAATTGATAAAGCTTGGATTAGAGAAGATTTTTTAGCAGATTATAATAAAGAAAAACGTAAATGGTATTTTGATACCTTTTTAAAAGAAGAAAGAGATTCATATCTGAAATTATTCTATCAATTTCTAGAACAACATGAAATTAATATTTACTTCTTTACTTGGTTTGAATTATATTGTTTAGAAAATAACATATTAAACCCTTATGCCAAAAAATTATTTCTAAACACAAAAACCAGAATGAGTATTAAATGGAAAACTTCTAAAAAGGAAATAGTTGATTCTATCCATCCACCTTTAGAAGCTTTAAAAATTACACCTCCTAAAGAAAATATCGAAATAGAAGCCTCACCTTTTAAGGCTATAATTAACCCTACAGAACAGAAAAAAGATTTAAATAATATTCATAGTCAACTAAATTACACTAATCAAATATTACACACTATGGCACAACAATTAGATAGAGTTGAACAATTTTTACCAGAAACTTTAGAAATTAAAGAATCTGACCCTACTAGGCCAATCTATCATTATAATATACCTACAGATAAAGAAATTAAAGATTTAACCCTAGGATTTAATCCTGAACAGAAACTAGATGAATTAGTAGATAGATTAAAGGTCTTAAATATAGGATCAACATCAGGAGTAAACATTAACACTTTATCATTTGGAGATGAAGAAGAAAACATTATTTCTCGAATTGATAAGCCTCCTAGGCCAAAAACTAGAAACTACTATCCTAGACCTTCCTTTGCTGATGTTCAGTTTGAGGAAAGAAATAGTTTCATTGGAGACAGTTACTCCGGTGACTGTATTATAGAATGGAACATAGATGGTGCCTCTGAACAACATATATTAAATATTATTCAAAATATGACCATGGCAGCTACTGCCTTCAAGATTAAAAAGAATTCAGATAGAAAAACTAAAGATATGATAGTAATGGGATTTACTGGTCAATTAAAAGGTTGGTGGGATAATATCCTCAGTGAGGAAGATAAGTTAAAAATCGATTCAGCAGTTAAATTAGAAACGAATGAAGAAATTTGTGTTACAACCCTATTATATGCGATAACCAAGTTCTTTATAGGAGAACCCTTAAAATTACAACAAAGAGCGTCTGATCAATTATTAAATCTGTATTGCCCAACTATGTCAGATTACCGTTGGTATAAAGATATGTTTCTTTCTAAGTTATGTCTGCGTCCTGATGGAGCGGCCATTTATTGGAAAGAAAGATTCATTAGTGGATTACCCAGGTTATTTGCAGAGAAAGTTAAAAGTAATATTAGACAAAACTACAACGGAGAGATACCTTTTAACTCATTAACTATGGGAGAAATATCAAATTATATTGTTGAAACTGGATTACAAATCTGTACTGATTATAAGATACAAAATAAAATTAAAAATGAGAAAGCAAATAATAAGAGAGAAATGGGATCATTTTGTGAGCAGTATGGTGCTACCCCCATAAGAGCTCCTAGTAATCCTAAAAGTAAAAAGAAAGCTTTTAATAAAAATAAGAAAAATCTTAAAAAACATTATAAGAAAGATAATTACCAAAAAGAAAATTATCAAGAAAATAAAAAGTATTATAAGAATTCAAGAAAAAAGAAAGGTAGAAACTCTTACCAGAAAAATAGTAACAAAAATAAAGACATTAAGTGTTATAAGTGTGGTCGATTTGGTCATTATGCCAATGACTGCAAAGTAAAAGAAAAAATTCAACAAATTAGTAATTTAGATATATCAGAAGAATTAAAAAACAATTTGATTCGTACTCTAGAAAATATAATGCTATTATCGGATGACGATTGCTCTTCGACTAGTGAATCAGAAATTGAAGAAATTAACAATTTAATTGAAAATAGTGAATCTAGCGAAGATGAAACAGAAGAATGCTTAGGTATAGATTTTTGTAATTGTAATAATTGCATTAAAAGCATTAATGTTTTAACCAATCACCAAGCTAATACCTTAATAGGAATTTTAGACAAGATGAAAGAATCAGAAAGTAAACAAGCTTTTATGAGGCAGATTAAAGATATAATCGACGATAACGAAATAGAGAAGAAAGAATTGCATAAAGTAGAATTTAAAGATGTTATGGAACTCTTTAAGAAACCCTCTCAGAATCCTATAACCCTGAGGGATTTACAAGAGGAAATTAGAATCCTTAAAAAAGAGATTCAATCATTAAAAAATAGAGATGATGAATTGGAAGTTAAAATTCTAGAATTACAGGGAACTTTAATTATTCAAGAACAGAATAGGCTTCGAACTCTTCCTTCTTCTAGTAAGAACGAAGAAGAAGAAATCTATATTAATAAAATAGAGAAAATGATTTCTCACAAATGGTATACAAAGATTAATTTAATAATTAAAGATACGACTTATGAATTTACTGCATTAGTAGATTCTGGAGCAGATTTAAACTGTATACAAGAGGGATTAATACCTACCCAGTTCTACGAAAAAACTAAAGAATCGTTACGAGGAGCCAATGGTAACAGATTACAAGTTTCGTACAAATTATCCAACGCTAAAGTTTGCAAAGATAAAATATGTTACATAACCTCCTTTCTATTAGTTAAAAATATTACAGAAGAAATTATATTAGGAACACCCTTCTTAACCTTACTTTATCCCTTTAAAGTAAATGAAAATGGTATAGCTACTACAGTTTTAAGCAGAGAAATTAATTTTGAATTTTTAGATAAACCAAAAATTAGAGATCTAAACTCTGTCAAAGGAAAAGCTATATCTCGAATTAATTTAATAGATAAGAAATTAAAACAAATTAATTTTATTAACAAAGAAATACATTTTAAGCGAATAGAAGACCAATTAGAAGCCCCAGTTATTAAAGAAAAGATTGGTCATGCAATAGAGAAATTTAAAAGAGATCTTTGTTCAGAACAACCCAATGCGTTCTGGAAAAGAAAAGTACATACTATTTCTTTACCTTATGAACAAGATTTTAAAGAAATTAATATACCAACCAAAGCTCGACCAATACAAATGAATCAACAACACCTAGAATACTGTAAAAAAGAAATACAGGAATATTTAGATAAAGGTTTGATTAGACCGAGTAAATCTCCTTGGAGTTGCTCAGCGTTTTATGTGATTAATGCTTCGGAACTAGAACGAGGAAGTCCTCGATTAGTAATAAATTATAAACCTTTAAACAAAGCATTAAAATGGATTAGGTATCCTATACCTAATAAAAAAGATTTAATAAATAGATTACATAATAAAAGTATTTACTCAAAATTTGATTTAAAATCAGGATATTATCAAATTCAATTAGAAGAAAAAGATAGATATAAAACAGCGTTTGTAGTTCCATTTGGTCATTATGAATGGAACGTTATGCCTTTAGGTTTAAAAAATGCCCCCTCTGAATTTCAAAATATTATGAACACCATATTCAATAACTATTCAGACTTCACCATAGTATACTTAGATGACATATTAGTTTTTTCAGAATCAATTAACCAACATTTTCACCATATGGAATTATTTTATCAAATTATAAAAAATAATGGGTTAGTACTTTCTGAAAGAAAATTAAAAATATTCCAGTCAAAAATTAGATTTTTAGGCTTTGATATAACTCAAGGAATGTATACACCAATTAGTAGGTCATTAGAATTCGTTAGTAAATTTCCTAATGAATTAAAGGATAAAACCCAATTACAAAGGTTTTTAGGATGTGTCAACTATGTGTCAGACTTTATTCCCAATTTACGAACTATATGTGTTCCTTTGTTTAAAAGACTTAGGAAAAACCCACCTCCTTGGGATGATACAATGACCCAGAGTATATTACAACTTAAGACAATAGTTAAGAAATTACCCTGCTTAGGAATACCAGATCCTACAGCCAAATTAATAGTGGAAACTGATGCCTCTGATCTTGGTTTTGGAGGAATCTTAAAGCAAAAATTGCCGGGTATGGATAAGGAACAAGTGGTCAGATATTATTCTGGAGCTTGGAACCCAGCCCAATTAAAATACAGTACTATTAAAAAAGAAATTTTATCAATTGTTTTATGCATTACCAAATTTCAAGATGATTTGTTTTCAAAACCCTTTTTATTAAAAACTGATTGCAAAGCTGCAACTAGTGTGTTACAAAAAGATGTTAAAAATTTAGTTTCAAAACATATTTTTGCAAGATGGCAAGCATTACTCTCCTGTTTTGATTTTGAAATTGAGCATATTAAAGGAATTGAGAATTCCCTGCCAGATTTCTTAACTAGGGAATTTTTACAGGGAAAAAATGAGTAAAAAGTCAGACCCTCGGGACGCATATGGTCCTCCGGTTTCTAAAAAAGAAGACACCACATTAGCCAGTTCTTCATCTTACATTTCTAAGGCTATTACCCCAATTACCCCTTCAGCACTAACAGCCGGGATTAGACCTTCTTTATTATCTCCTTTGGCCTTTACTTCCACACTAAGAAGTCCTAGACCTCAAAATAATAAGATAAACTATTATACGCCTCCGGCAACTACCCCAAAAACCACATTCATTACCAAAAAATCTTATGTTCCCATTATTCCTTTAGAAAACCAATACCTCTCTCAAGATGCCTCCTTATTACAGATTGTTTCTAAAGCATTACCATCAGGATTCTTCTTTCTTCCTACTGATTTAAACCGTCTCAAAAATAGAAGATATTATGAGTTCATACTCATTGATACTGAATCTATCTCTCTTAACCACAATTATGTTTTCCTTCACTTCCGCGTTATTACTGGTATCAGAGCCTAAACGGTTCTGAGACCCTTTTGAATTATTAGATTTTAAAGTTTTCGATCTTTTAAGCTTTAAATTATTTCTTTAAAATCTATTCTTTACTTATCTTGCTTTTGATTCAACCCATAACCCTGAGTGTTGGCTTGTTTTGTAAGAAGGTGCTGAATAGCTAGGTGGTCCAGGTAGTAAGACCCGCAGATAGGGCAGTGAAACCGTTGGTTTAGCCTAGTTGTATTCTTCTTTGAAACTCAAACAAAAATAAGGGGGAGAAGAGAGTCACACAGTAAGATAAGTGGATAAGATTTGAGAGTTTTAATTAAAAGCGAACTAGATAAAAATTTAAAAGTCTAATTAATTTAAAAATGTCTCGGTTACTGAATAGAGCTTGGAGTAGCGTTAGTGGTAGTGTTAGTGGTAGAAGTAGCAGATCTAATAGGACTATAGTCCCACCTACTTCCTCCGATACTGAAACCACATTAAATCAAGATACTTTTCAAAATCAAGAATTAGAAGTACAAGAAATGGAAAATAAATTATTTTTTCTAAATTTAAAATTAATAAAGTCCTTTCTCCTTCTGATTGGGGTCAGCCTCCCTCAGAAGTAAAAAATTTTTCAAGAACCTTTATCCCGCAAAATTACTCTTACCATGATTACATGATTGCTTGGTACAATTTTCTAGATATTGAGCCATTTAACCATACCTGGTTTATATGGTTTAATAAAGATATTTCATTAAAGTTTCCGATTTGGTTTATTAAATGGTTTGAAACCATTGGACCAATTTTAGAAATTTTCCCAGATTATGCTAAGAAATCATTTGAAGAATTTTCTCAAGTTACCACTTGTCCTGCTTACAAATCATTACTGTGTTTTTGTGCTACTTTCGGGATTACCTGGATTACATCCTGGACATTTGGAACAGAACCCTTATGGGCTGCTGCTCCTGCTCAAGAATTAGTAAAAAGATATTCAGTTAAATGGTGGTCTAAGTTTAACCCAGAATTAATCTCGTCGAAAAAATTAGCAGAATGGTTTAAAAAGCATCCAGATCTTTGCAAAACCTCCATTTCTGCTCCGGAAGATGCTAATTTCTTATCAGATAGATCTCGGCTTTTAGCATCGTTAGCTGCTATTTCTAATCCTCAGCAGTTTATGAGCAAATTACAAGAAGCCGTGTCTGCCTTCTCAGACACTGATAGCATTACCAGTACATCGGATAATATCAATGAAGATGATTGCTATGGAATTACAGATCTTTGATTAAAGGTATCAGAAAAGATTATCTACAAGTGGCTAGTCATATCAAATTATTTCTTTCGGTGAAGGAATCTTCTTGCCGGCCACTTAGTTTGGATTATTCAAAATTATTGTATTACTTCTACTGTTACTTTGTCGGTTGTAATAATTATAATGTCTCTTTACAGCTGTTTGTCGTTTGTAATAATTAAGTCTCTTTACAGCTGTTAGGATTTATGAATTATATTGTATTAGTTTTGATGTCCGAAGTGATTCCTTACTCTATAAAAGGATCCTTCATTTGTATTAGGAAGCATGCAAAATTTTCAGATCAAAACCTGAAGATACTTGACTTGCTTCAATTATTGTAAGTATTATTATTCAATAAAAATGTTTTATTATAATTTCTTCTTTCTTATATTAACTTTCCAAATTATATTCTATATAACCTCTGATTTAGATTTACTTCTTGATGATTTACCTACTTTTGATCATAATATTTTATGGATTATGTTTTCCTTCACTTCCGCGTTATTACTGGTATCAGAGCCTAAACGGATATATATATATATATATATATATATATATATATATATATATATATATATATATATATATATATATATACATGGTTAATTATAAACTCTATACATCAAATGAGTTTCAATTGGAATTAACTGGCAAATTCATGAATAGGAATATAGCATGTTATTATAGAGAAAAGACAATGTTACTTATTCACGCATAAAAAGTAAGGACTAAGAATACCTGAAGTGATAGTACGTATAGCACTAACATATTATTGCCACAAGATATTCATTAAAAGAATTCTTTGTCATAGCAAGCACCTCTTTAATTTCAATTCTAGTAGAGCAACAACTCTACCACAATTTTGATAGAGCAACCAATCTACCCCACCCGTGATATTTGTTTTTAGTATAAGATTCATCCATGTATCAAAAAGGGCTACGGCCGTTCTTCTTATATTGTTGTTCAATTGATATTCACAAAATAGAGGCCACCGCTTATAGAGCATAGGTTTTCTTAGTGTAACAATCAATAAGAGTTATTCTCCTATAAATTTAACGGTTACAAATTGATGGAAAATAAATCATAATAAACTTAATTTATTTATTTATTTCCTCAAAATACACACTAGTATGCTACAACACACTAGTATGTTCAAGTACCCGATATGAGATTCAATTTTATTTTCAATTCACACACCAATGTGAACTTTGTTCCAACAATCCCCCACTTGAATTTAAAAGAAAATTCCAAAATATCGTAGGACGCTTCTAAAAGATTGTGCATAAGCAAAGGTGTCTATGACTTGAACCTTTACATAGCAAGTAAGAGCCCGATTTAGTAAGAGTGACACTTGTCTTGAACTCTATCTCGGATTTTTCTCAAACCCGCACACAACCTTTTCTTAAGGTGTATCTTTATAGCCCGTGCTTTAATGGCCCTGCAAGTGTATTCCAGTTTCATGAACGCTTTAGGAATTCGCCTCTAAATTCCAAAGGAACCAGCCTTAGTTCCACATTCATATAAGCGAGTCTATCAAGAGTACTCCTGAAGCTCGGTACTCCACTCATACAGAGTATAGATCTCATTAAGAGTTTTATTATCTCATCCTTTCGCTTTAAGGAATCATGCTTTTCTTATTTTTACTTGCATGATCATCTTTAACTCCTCACAACTTGTTATTACCCATTGAACCTATTTCTTGGGATCTCCAGTCATTTAGGTTGGGTTTCCATCATGAGAAATTCATTTAGGCGTTAGTCCCATCTTTCCAGATGTATAATGGACTTCCTCTTTAGCTATTCCTTTCGTCAAAAGATCTGATAAATTTTTCATCAGTGTGTTCATGACCCATTCTTACAACACTTTAGAGACTATCTATCTCACTGTGTTGTGCTTTCTTTTTATTCGACGTCTTTTACTATTATAATAACGGTTATCAATTTATGCAATAGCCGCGGTACTATCGCAATGGATCAACACATCTGAAGAGATTACTGGGTTGAGTCGCGGACTAGGTCGCTCTCTTTAAGACGTTTCGTGGCACTGCCCAAAATCGTGCAAACAGACTATCAACCACGCCGTCCCCAGGATAAAACAACCCAGTTACAATTGTATACCGATATGCTACAGCACGGTAGAAATCGGTCAAAGAATACACCTTCTTGAATGGTACTACAATACCACTCGAATTGATGCTACAACATCAATCTATGATTCATCGGTGATTCAGTGGTACTACAATACCACTCAATTTGATGCTACAACCTCAATCTATGAATCAACGGTACTACGATACCACATGTGGTACTACAATTCCACATGTATTGATGATACTACAATATCAATCAATATAATGACACTGAGGTCACTCCAATATGGTACTAAGACCAATCTTCAATCCAAGGGATATTGGTATTAAGACCATAATTTATTTGAAGGAACTAGTGATATTTTGATCACTCTCAAACCAATTAACACTAATAATAATATTATCAGTATCACATAATACATAGAATAAACTTTTTCTTCTCTAAACAATTATTAGCATAACAAAATAAAAGAACTAATTTATATGTCTACACTGACAAATTCTTTTATTCTAATTTTAACATGACACAATTTCAACGTACTTGATTCATTGAAAAAATGCACCACGAAATTATAATACTAGCAACTTATATGATTGATTTTACATTACGACACATATTGTTAACATAATTCCAATTTAACCATTAACACAATTTTTATCCAACTGATAGAAAAACAAGTTGACACAAGTTGGAGCCTTTCACGTTTCCTTATAACATATATATATATATATATATATATATATATATATATATATATATATATATATATATATATATATATATATATATGGTTAATTATAAACTCTATACATCAAATGAGTTTCAATTGGAATTAACTAGCAAATTCATGAATATGAATATAGCATGTTATTATAGAGAAAAAACAATGTTACTGATTCACGCATCAAAAGTAAGGACTAAGAATACCTGAAGTGATAGTATGTATAGCACTAACATATTATTGCCACAAGATATTCATTAGAAGAATTCTTTGTCATAGCAAGCACCTCTTTAATTTCAATTCTAGTAGAGCAACAACTCTACCACAATTCTGATAGAGCAACCAATCTACCCCACCCGTGATATTTGTTTTTAGTATAAGATTCATCCATGTATCAAAAAGGGCTACGACCGTTCTTCTTATATTGTTGTTCACTTGATATTCACAAAATAGAGGCCACCGCTTATAGAGCATAGGTTTTCTTAGTGTAGCAATCAATAAGAGTTATTCTCTTATAAATTTAACGGTTACAAATTGATGAAAAATAAATCATACACCAATGTGAGAATCACAAGTCTTATTAATGCTACAACACCAAATTGATGAAAATTAATGCTACAACACACTAGTATGTTCAAGTACCCGATATGAGATTCAATTTTATTTTCAATTCACACACCAATGTGAACTTTGTTCCAACAGTTATTCTATCATGTGTTTGTATTGATTTTCCACATTCTTTTCATTAATGAAGATCTTCAACTATCATAAAACAAGTCTTGATCATTAAGACACCATAAAATGCATCAATTGGACTCTTTTCCTCATATTCCAAGCATTGAGTCTTAAAATTACAAAAGGACAAGAGGTACGAAAGGAGAACTTACACACACACACACCTAAAAACATGTTGGTGTAAATTAGCAATGCACACCTTTTTATTTTGGACAAAAAAACCCTTAACGTTTAGTTATTTTACACTAGAAAATTGAGGATTAGTTAGGTAACTTTTATTGAATATTGTACACCCATTTGCTAATTTACACTCACGTAATTATAAATATGTGCAACCTAAATAAACACATGACAACCTAGAAAATCAAAAAAGGACAACTTGAAAAAACATATACAATCCAAATTCATCTTCTTTTTCTAATTTTTTTAAACAATTTTATGTATTTTTATTTTTTAAACAAAATTGAATAACAACTATTGTAGACCAGAAAATTCATGTTCCTAATTAAGCTAGTGATTTACGTGAACATGACTACAGTTTTTCTTTTTCATTAATCTATATAACCAATTTTAATTTTAATTTTCATCTTCTTTTTTCCAGGTACTATTACAATTCAATTATTTAGTAAAAAAAAAACTTTTATTTTAGAATATGAATTTGTCTCTAATTCACAATGATAAACTTGTGTCTTTTTCGTTACATATGCTTATCCAGTATTAATTAATTAATAATAATAAATAATTCAATGATAAAATGGTTAGATTGAAAAATGTTGTTTGAGAATTTTAAGAAAAGATAAAACATGTTTGCTGTTTTTTTTAAAAAAAAACTCCAAAATGCCCTTTATTTTAAACTTATTTGAAATAGTGGAAGAAGGATATTTTTAGTCTTAATGGAAAATGTGCGCATTGCTAAGTTACACCCATTCTTTTAATTTTGGACCAAAATACCCATTCTTTTAATTTTGGAAAGAATAGAGCAACAGGGGCATTTCTGTAATTTTACACCAACAGTACACGCGCCCCACCTTCGGAAACCATTAATAGACGCGGATCCAGTGTCGCGCGCGTACCGAAGGACCATGGTTACAGACCGTTGATTTTTATCAGACAGCCAAGATCTGATCTCATCAAGACTGTCTGATCAATCAGACAGCCCAGATCATCCTGATCCATCAGATTCCATCGCCTGCGCCACACTGGATTACAACTTGGAGAGAGAAAAATTTGCTTTTAAAAAGTAGGACACGTGTCACACAATGGTTGGCTGGGCGTGATTTTTGTTCATTTAATACTTTGAACTCAATTATTTCGTTGTAAATTAATTTTTTATTTTTTTATTTTTATACCAAAATTCATAATTTTTTTTTGTCTACAAATAGAGACTTGGTTCGTTTTATTTGGACACCGAAAAAAAAACGCAATTTTTCACTACCTTAATCTCATTTTTTGTCTACTAAATACGTTACTTGTGTGTTGTAATTTAACACGCACCACTCAACCAACTCACTGAAACCATTATACCAGGAAAATGGTAGATAATATTCTGGAACTTTTGGTATATTTTGTAACACCCTAACCCGTACTACCCTTAAAAACGTAATTTTAAAAACTTTTTAACAAGTGTAAAGGCAGAGTGCCACGCGGTAATTAAAACACATGCATACACACAGAGCATCATGAAATTTAACATGAAAAGCAACAGCGGATTCCAATCAAACCAAGCATGCATATATATACATATATATATACATAAGCCAAATTCATCCCTAAGGATGTCACTTATACAAGAACTAGCATAACAAAAGGTAACACCGGTATACGATGAAAGCCAAGCGAAAACCCCGACTCGATGTTACATTACCAGAGCATTTACTATTTACAAACTCTAGTCAAAAGCTAGTACTAAGAGGAGTAATCTATGCTAAGTCTCCTCACCAAAAGGTACTTCAACACCACGCTAGAACAGCAGTCTAAACGTCGGCACAATCCTCAGCCTGAATATCTGAACCCCCAAAGGTCCAGCAAATAACACAAAGCAGAGAGTTAGAAAAACATAATCGCATATCATACGAGCATAAGAAAAGCCTTACACTTTCGAGCTATCATACATATTCTAACTCACGCCAAAACATTGTACTAAACAATTATCAATTAATAAAGTTCAACACAATTCGACCAGATAATGTCACATACCACTTATCAAATATATGCGCATTTACCCTAAGGTATCTAATGCCAATTAATTCACTGTCATGCCATCCCTAGACATAACTAAATGCATGTGGTACCAAGATGTCACACCAACGGTGGACCAAGAACAGTTTTATATCATGCTGGATATGTCGGAACTTACCGAACCATCTTATCTCCCTTGGATAAGCCAAAACAGTTTTATATCCTGTTGGATAGCAGCTCTGGACTCATGGATTCATCTAATCCGATCCTCGGCTTCATTATGGACACATAATCCATTTTCGTTATTGGAACCCAAGTTTCCAATGTTCACATACAATCATGAATGCATGATTACTTTTAAACACATCAAATACATGACGCTATCTAGCTCGAAGCTATTCATTCACTGATGCGGAAACACAATTCCGACATCTAACACATTAGAATAACACAATATCCTATCACTCAATTCATAATTATTCACATGATAATTATCTGCATACTCATTTTTATACACACAAGGTTTCATTTACACTTATGTCATAAAACATACATCATTCTCTTAATATTGCAAATTAATGTTAAAACATAAACATAGTCACTTGAACTACAAGTCATTGCATACGCGTGCGAATCATATAACGATTAACAATAAGCATTAACAACATCAACATGTATCAACAAACATGTAAGGATACCCTTAAACCATGTTACAAGTGCCTAATTGCACTTAAAACAATTATCAAAAAGTTGCTGTCACAGTGCTGTTCGCTGAGCGAATCCGTAGCGAACCCGTAGCGAACACGTAGCGAACACGTAGCGAACACGTAGCGAACACGTTCGCTGTAGCGAACAGGTAGCGAACTACATCAGAGGGTTACAGGTACATGGCGAACACGTAGCGAACCCGTAGCGAACTTATTCGCTAAGCGAATCCGTAGCGAATCCGTAGCGAACTTATTCGCTAAGCGAATCCGTAGCGAATCCGTAGCGAACTACACCAGAAACCTCTGTTCTTGAGTTATCTAAGGCGGTTTAACCTCAAATCCACTCAAAAATTCATCTAAACATGTTATAAATTCATATAAACAGTCATTTCAAACATATATGGTACTAAGGAACATTAATCATCCCTTCCAAACATCCAAATACCTCTAACAATCAAAATCATGGCAATTTCTTGAGTTTTAAGCAACTTTCATAAACTTTCCAAAAATGATCCAAACACATACATATTTTTCATGAGATCAAACTAGTGATTAACACATACAAAGTGATGATGAAGAACATCATACTCACATACACAAGCTTAATCAAAATCTAAAAGAAATTGAGTGGGAGAGTTCGGGAACGGAGACATAGACAATCTCCCCTCTCCTTGCCACTCAAGAATCATGAATTCTAATCTCTTACCTTAAGTTTGGTGATGATCCAAGCCTTCTCTCTTTCTCGTGAATCCCTAAGCCAAAACCCTAGCTCACTTTGCTCTCTTGTTCTTGCTCACTCAATGAAAAAGAAGTTGTGATACTATTCAAGGTTGAAAATGCTACTTATACCAATCCCTAAAGTCATGGACCAAGCCCAAATGGCTTAGGCCCAAAGCCTCTCACGCCCATTAAGCCCATAACCAAGGTTCTCGCGTCTAATAACTTATGCTCGGCTAAATAATTATTCGCCGCTCACTAAAATAATAAAAGCCAATTAATAAATAAAATAACATTTAATAAAATATACTAATACGAAAAATGGGTCGTTACAATCCTACCCCCCTTAAAAGAATTTCGCCCTCGAAATTACCTAGAAACAGATCGGGATAAGAATCTCTCATCTTGCTTTCCAACTCCCACGTTGCATTCTCACCAGCCGGTCCTCCCCACACGACTTTCACGGATGCAATCTCTTTGTTTCTCAACCTCTTCACTTCTCTCCCTTCGATTCTCAAAGGCACAGTCTCGATGGTCAAGTCATCCCTCACTTGAACATCGTCCGATTCAATCACGTGTGTCGGATCAGACACATACTTGCGCAACTGTGATACATGGAAAACATCGTGCAAATTCGCCAATGATGGCGGTAATGCAATCCTATACGCAACTTTCCCAACTCGTTTCAAAATCTCAAACGGTCCAATAAACCTCGATGTCAACTTCCTTGACTTCAACGCACGTCCTACTCCAGTAGTCGATGTAACTCGTAGGAATACATGATCCCCTTCTTGGAATTCAATGTCCTTCCTCCTCTTATCATGGTAACTCTTCTGTCGACTCTGAGACACTTTCATCTTCTCACGAATCATCCGAATCTTCTCTGTTGTCTCTTGTACAATCTCTGGTCCAAGAATTGCACCTTCTCCAGTTTCATACCAACACAGAGGTGTCCTACACCTTCTCCCATACAAAGCCTCAAACGGTGCCATTCCGATACTAGAATGATAACTGTTGTTGTATGTAAACTCTACCAACGGCAAACAAGAATCCCAATTCACGTTTTGCTCCAAAACACAAGCCCTCAACAAATCCTCTAAGGATTGTATCGTCCTCTCCGACTGACCATCTGTCTGAGGATGATAAGCTGAACTCAACCTCAACTTCGTTCCTAAAGCTTCTTGCAAGCTTTCCCAAAATCTAGAAGTAAATCTCGGATCTCTATCCGAAATAATACTTGTTGGAATACCATGTAGCCTCACAATCTGCTCCACATAAATCTCGGCCAACTTAGGCACCAAAGTACCTTTCCTGATAGCAATGAAGTGAGCACACTTCGTCAGACGATCTACCACTACCCAAATCACTTCATGACCTTTCTTGGTCTTCGGTAAACCTCCCACAAAATCCATCGCAATGCTATCCCATTTCCATTCGGGTATAAACATTGGTTGCAACAAACCAAACGGCTTCTGATGTTCAATTTTCGATTTCTGACAAGTTAAGCATGAATAAACAAATTCAGAAATTTGCCTCTTCATTCCCGGCCACCAAAACAACTTCCTCAAATCCTGATACATCTTGGTTACTCCAGGATGTATACTCAAACCACTTCTGTGACCTTCTTCCATGATCATTCTCTTCAATTCGGGTACATCCGGTACACAAACTCTTCCTTGAAATCTCATGACTCCACTTTCGTCAATCTTGATATTGGTCTCCTTGCCTTCATTGATGAGTACCATCTTCTCCATCAATTTCTTATCCGATTTCTGACGTTCTTTAATATCTTCAAGAAAAGGATTCGTCAGTCTTAACATTCCAAGCTTCACACTTGTAGAAGTAACCTCACACACAAGACTCAAGTCTCGGAATTCTTCAATCAACTCTAACTCTTTCACCATCAATGATGACATATGCAAAGTTTTCCTACTTAATGCATCGGCCACTACATTGGCTTTTCCGGGGTGATAACTCAATTCAAAATCGTAGTCCTTTAAGAATTCGAGCCATCTTCGTTGCCTCATATTCAACTCCTTCTGGTCGAATAAGTATCTCAGACTCTTGTGATCACTAAACACTTCAAACCTCGATCCATACAAGTAGTGTCTCCACACTTTCAAAGCAAACACCACTGCGGCTAACTCTAAATCATGCGTTGGATAGTTCCTCTCGTGAACCTTCAGTTGCCTTGAAGCATATGCTACCACATTACCCCCTTGCATAAGCACTCCACCAAGTCCTAACTTCGAAGCATCGCAATATACGACGAACGACTCTTTGGCATCGGGTAAAATCAACACGGGTGCAGTAGTCAATCTTCTCTTGAGCTCTTGGAAACTCTTCTCACAAATACCATCCCAAACAAACGCTTGATCTTTCCTCGTCAACTTGGTTAACGGCAAAGCCAACTTCGAAAAACCTTCGATGAATCTTCTATAATAACCGGCCAAACCAAGGAAACTTCTAATCTCTGAAACAGATTCCGGCGTTCCCCACTGTGACACAGCGTCAACCTTCGCAGGATCTACCGCGATTCCTCCACTTGAAATTATATGCCCTAGGAAACTCACCTCTTTCATCCAAAATTCACACTTTGACAACTTGGCATACAACTTCTTCTCCTTCAAGACTTGCAAAACAATCCTCAAGTGCTCTTCGTGCTCTTCCTCGGATTTTGAGTAAATCAAAATGTCGTCGATGAACACCACCACGAATCTATCCAAAAATGAATGGAAAATTCGGTTCATATACTCCATGAAAACTCCAGGTGCATTGGTCACACCAAACGGCATAACTGAATACTCGTAGTGCCCATACCTCGTCCTAAATGCAGTCTTAGGTATGTCTTCCGTCTTCACTCTAATCTGATGGTATCCAGATCTCAAATCGATCTTACTAAACACACAAGCTCCAACTAGTTGATCCATCAAATCATCTATCCTCGGAAGTGGATATTTATTCTTGATCGTCACTTTGTTCAACTGACGATAGTCTATACATAATCTCATGCTCCCATCTTTCTTCTTTACAAGCAATACCGGCGCTCCCCATGGCGAAACACTCGGTCGAACAAACCTCTTCTCAAGCAGCTCTTCAAGTTGCTTCTTCAATTCATTCAACTCTGACGCTGACATTCGATACGGCGCCATCGATATCGGGCTAGTTCCAGGTACTAGGTCGATAGAAAACTCTACCTCTCGCTTTGGAGGCACGTCAGATATGTCATCCGGAAACACATCTGGGAATTCACAAACGATCGGTAACTCTTCTATCTTAACTCCTCCTTCGAGTTTCAATGATGCAAACATCATGAACATCTCGGCATGTTCTTTCAACGCTTCCGATACTTCCTTCCCACTCATCAAATACAAGTTCTCCTCCGGCTTCGGAAAAACAACGGCCTTCTCACGACAGTTGATATGAATTCGGTTGAAGATTAACCAATTCATACCAAAAATCACATCCATACCACTAAGTGGAATACACACTAAATCCATACCAAAGTGCCTACCGAAAATGGTTACGGGGCAGTTACGACATACATGTCGGGTAATCACTGAACCATTAGCAGGAGTTTCTATTTCCATCCTACCCATCATATCCGTTAAAGGAATACTAAGACGCTTCGCACAATCCAAAGAAATAAAAGAATGCGTCGCTCCCGTATCTATAATCGCAATTAAAGGAGTGTCATAGATGAAACACGTACCTCTAATGAGATTGTCCTCAAGGCTAGCATCCTCTCCACTCAAAGCAAACACCTTGCCCATCACCTTCTTGGGCTTCTTACAAGTCAGACTCTTGTGGCCTTCATCTCCACAGTTGAAACACACCACTTTTGTCCTACACACTTCGGTCTTGTGGCCCAGCCTTCCACAATTCTTACACCTATCCCCTTTCTTCGGGCAATCATAAGACATATGACCCCGTTCTCCACAGTTGTAACAATTTCCATTCACCGGCTTCTTACCACCACTTGTATTACCCCTACCGCGGTTATCATAAGGTTTTCCGCGCCCTTGTCCCTTCCCTTTTCGGTCGTTCACAGCCTTGTAGTAGCTCACCTTAGCTCTACCATCTTCATCACAAATCCTACTTTTGTTCACAAGGGTCGCAAAATCCCTTATCTGCGAAAATCCAATCATATGCTTAATGTCTGGACGTAGACCACTTTCAAACTTCACGCACTTGTCGTTCTCCGCTTCCATAGTGTTGTAATGCGGACTAAACGCACACAAAGTCTCAAACTTGACGGCATAGTCAGCTACCGTCATATTTCCCTGTTTCAACTCCATGAATTCCACCACCTTCTTATTCTTCACATCCACAGGAAAATACTTAACCAAAAATTCTCTTTTAAACATTGCCCATGGTATAGCCATACCACCGGGTCCTAGCCTCAACTTGGCGTTCTTCCACCACACATTCGCTTCCTCGCGCAACACATATGTCCCAAGGGTTGTCTTCCCTTCCTCGGAACAATCCATTGCTTCAAAAATTATCTCAAGTTCCTCCAGCCACTTGTGAGCTCCATCCGGGTTGTAACCTCCGGTAAATGTTGGCGGTTTCTGCTTCATGAACCTTTCCAACCTCATCTCTACCTCTCTTCCAGGTTGATGATCTCTAACCACAATGTTGGTGAGTGCGGCCAAAGCTTCCGCAATCTGAGCATTCGTTCTCGCAGCAGCCATGATTCCTGAACGAATCACAACTAGACGTTAGAAAGTACTAACAGTGTTCCCTACACATGCTCATACAGGGAAAAGAAAAGTCCTAATTGGTTCACACGAACCGACCTGCTCTGATACCACTATTGTAACACCCTAACCCGTACTACCCTTAAAAACGTAATTTTAAAAACTTTTTAACAAGTGTAAAGGCAGAGTGCCACGCGGTAATTAAAACACATGCATACACACAGAGCATCATGAAATTTAACATGAAAAGCAACAGCGGATTCCAATCAAACCAAGCATGCATATATATACATATATATATACATAAGCCAAATTCATCCCTAAGGATGTCACTTATACAAGAACTAGCATAACAAAAGGTAACACCGGTATACGATGAAAGCCAAGCGAAAACCCCGACTCGATGTTACATTACCAGAGCATTTACTATTTACAAACTCTAGTCAAAAGCTAGTACTAAGAGGAGTAATCTATGCTAAGTCTCCTCACCAAAAGGTACTTCAACACCACGCTAGAACAGCAGTCTAAACGTCGGCACAATCCTCAGCCTGAATATCTGAACCCCCAAAGGTCCAGCAAATAACACAAAGCAGAGAGTTAGAAAAACATAATCGCATATCATACGAGCATAAGAAAAGCCTTACACTTTCGAGCTATCATACATATTCTAACTCACGCCAAAACATTGTACTAAACAATTATCAATTAATAAAGTTCAACACAATTCGACCAGATAATGTCACATACCACTTATCAAATATATGCGCATTTACCCTAAGGTATCTAATGCCAATTAATTCACTGTCATGCCATCCCTAGACATAACTAAATGCATGTGGTACCAAGATGTCACACCAACGGTGGACCAAGAACAGTTTTATATCATGCTGGATATGTCGGAACTTACCGAACCATCTTATCTCCCTTGGATAAGCCAAAACAGTTTTATATCCTGTTGGATAGCAGCTCTGGACTCATGGATTCATCTAATCCGATCCTCGGCTTCATTATGGACACATAATCCATTTTCGTTATTGGAACCCAAGTTTCCAATGTTCACATACAATCATGAATGCATGATTA
This sequence comes from Trifolium pratense, assembly GCF_020283565.1. Taxonomy (NCBI): domain Eukaryota; kingdom Viridiplantae; phylum Streptophyta; class Magnoliopsida; order Fabales; family Fabaceae; genus Trifolium; species Trifolium pratense. Next base: position 24,441,133 of record NC_060065.1, read on the forward strand.
CTTTTAAACACATCAAATACATGACGCTATCTAGCTCGAAGCTATTCATTCACTGATGCGGAAACACAATTCCGACATCTAACACATTAGAATAACACAATATCCTATCACTCAATTCATAATTATTCACATGATAATTATCTGCATACTCATTTTTATACACACAAGGTTTCATTTACACTTATGTCATAAAACATACATCATTCTCTTAATATTGCAAATTAATGTTAAAACATAAACATAGTCACTTGAACTACAAGTCATTGCATACGCGTGCGAATCATATAACGATTAACAATAAGCATTAACAACATCAACATGTATCAACAAACATGTAAGGATACCCTTAAACCATGTTACAAGTGCCTAATTGCACTTAAAACAATTATCAAAAAGTTGCTGTCACAGTGCTGTTCGCTGAGCGAATCCGTAGCGAACCCGTAGCGAACACGTAGCGAACACGTAGCGAACACGTAGCGAACACGTTCGCTGTAGCGAACAGGTAGCGAACTACATCAGAGGGTTACAGGTACATGGCGAACACGTAGCGAACCCGTAGCGAACTTATTCGCTAAGCGAATCCGTAGCGAATCCGTAGCGAACTTATTCGCTAAGCGAATCCGTAGCGAATCCGTAGCGAACTACACCAGAAACCTCTGTTCTTGAGTTATCTAAGGCGGTTTAACCTCAAATCCACTCAAAAATTCATCTAAACATGTTATAAATTCATATAAACAGTCATTTCAAACATATATGGTACTAAGGAACATTAATCATCCCTTCCAAACATCCAAATACCTCTAACAATCAAAATCATGGCAATTTCTTGAGTTTTAAGCAACTTTCATAAACTTTCCAAAAATGATCCAAACACATACATATTTTTCATGAGATCAAACTAGTGATTAACACATACAAAGTGATGATGAAGAACATCATACTCACATACACAAGCTTAATCAAAATCTAAAAGAAATTGAGTGGGAGAGTTCGGGAACGGAGACATAGACAATCTCCCCTCTCCTTGCCACTCAAGAATCATGAATTCTAATCTCTTACCTTAAGTTTGGTGATGATCCAAGCCTTCTCTCTTTCTCGTGAATCCCTAAGCCAAAACCCTAGCTCACTTTGCTCTCTTGTTCTTGCTCACTCAATGAAAAAGAAGTTGTGATACTATTCAAGGTTGAAAATGCTACTTATACCAATCCCTAAAGTCATGGACCAAGCCCAAATGGCTTAGGCCCAAAGCCTCTCACGCCCATTAAGCCCATAACCAAGGTTCTCGCGTCTAATAACTTATGCTCGGCTAAATAATTATTCGCCGCTCACTAAAATAATAAAAGCCAATTAATAAATAAAATAACATTTAATAAAATATACTAATACGAAAAATGGGTCGTTACATATTTTATGAAATTTTTGGAGGCCTGAAACTATTTTTAGTTAATTAAATGAGATAAAACGGTAATTAAAAACTAATGTTTGCTTCTGAAACCATTTTACTGGTAGAATGGTTGCACATAGTTGTATTCTGAAACCATTTTACTGGTAGAATGGTTTCAATGAGTAATTTATTAATTGTGTTTGCTTCTGAAACCATTTATCTGGTACAATGGTTTCAGAGAGTTGTAATCTGAAACCATTTTGCTGGTAGAATGGTTTCAGTAAGTTGATTATTAGTTATTTGCTTCTGAAACCATTTTACTGGTAGAATGGTTGCACATAGTTGTATTCTGAAACCATTTTACTGGTAGAATGGTTTCAATGAGTAATTTATTAATTGTGTTTGCTTCTGAAACCATTTATTCGGTACAATGGTTTCAGAGAGTTGTAATCTGAAACCATTTTGCTGGTAGAATGGTTTCAGTAAGTTGATTATTAGTTATTTGCTTCTGAAACCATTTAGCTTGTAGAATGGTTTCACATAGTTGTATTCTGAAACCATTTTACTGGTAGAATGGTTTCAGTGAGTAATTTATTAATTGTGTTTACTTCTGAAACCATTTATCTGGTACAATGGTTTCAGAGAGTTGTAATCTGAAACCATTTTGCTGGTAGAATGGTTTCAGTAAGTTGATTATTAGTTATTTGCTTCTGAAACCATTTAGCTTGTAGAATGGTTTCAGAGATTTGTACTCTGAAACCATTTTTCTGGTAGAATGGTTTCAGTGAGTTGATGTAAGGTAGTGAAAAATGAGATTAAGGTAGTGAAAAATTGGGTTTTTTTTTCTGTGTCCAAATCAAACGAACCAAGTCTCTATTTGTAGAGAAAAAAAATTATGAATTTTGGTATAAAAAATAAAAAATAAAAAATTAATTTACGACGAAATAATCGAGTTTAAAGTATTAAATGGAAAAAAATTAACGCAGCCAATCATATGCTGACACGTGGCCTGCCTTTTCAAAAGGCTTTCTCTCTCCGCGTTTGGCCTTCACCCACGCGCGCCTGTCGGCGCGTGTGATGCACGCGCGTGATTTTTGTCCAATAATAGCGTGACACGTGTCCTGGGGGGTGGGAAAAGAAGGTGGGGGCGCGTGTACTGTTGGGTAAATTACAAAAATGCCCCTGTTGCTCTATTCTTTCAAAAATTAAAAACATGGGTATTTTTGTCCAACTGAAAAGGTGCACCTTGCTAACTTAGACCCAACTGGGTCTAAGTTAGCAGCCCCCTATATATATATATATATATATATATATATATGTATATATCATGAGTGTTTATCTCTTAGTGTTACGGCGTGAGTATATTGCTTAGTGTTATAAATCAAATACATTAATTATACAATAAACTTAAAAATGTGATTTTTGCTTATATAGTGTTACGGATGGATGGAGTATATTGCTAAATGTCCGTTCAAAAAAAGATATATTGCTAACATATTGAAAAAAATAAAAAAGAAAGAAATATTGCTAAGCAGGCCTTGCACAATTTGGTCGAGTTAAAGGTGATCAGGGCCGACCTTGCACAAGTGTAGAATGTGTGCTAAGCAGTGGGGTCTTCATTTTGTTGAGCCTCAAAAAAAGTTGCACTATAGTAGATTTTTTAAAAAATAAAAAATTTGTTTTATAAAAATAAAAATAGTAAGATTTTAAAATTTTTAATTATGCTCTACATATTTTTTTTTTGAATAGGTGTGTTCTACGTATATTACAAACAAAGAGTTAATGACTTAGTTTTGATATCAACTGAGGGAAGATGGTTCGCTGCGTTGGAGCGGTGACGAAGGTGATAAAAGGATCGGACGATGCGACTTTAGCTGAACCTATGGGATTACTCAAAGCTTTGAACTGGGTTAAAACTCTCCATCTCACGAGGGTTGTTATCGAAATGGACGCGGCGGTGATTGTGCAAGCGATACACATGAATTCGTTTCCCAGAACACGTTGGGGTCAATTGGCAAAGATGTGTGCTAGGGATTTTGAAAATGATAGTCAACTCTCTCTCAATTGGGTTTGTAGAAAGGGAAATAGTATGATGTTTTCTCTCCCCACCCCCCGTGATTCTTTTATACCCCCTAATATTCCGATTTTGCCCTTGCAAAAAACTTCGGTTCGCAGAAACCGAATTTTTTCTAGTACAAATTCAGAGTAAATTTCGGTTTTCAAGGCAAAAAAAACTTCGGTTTCTATAAACCGAAATTTTTTACAAGGGTAAAATTGAAAATTCAGGGGGTATAAAAGAATCACGGGGGGTGGGGAGAGAAAACATCAAATAGTATAGCTCATGAGTTGGCAAGATGGGCCTTCTCTGAACCCAATATGTATTGGACCGAAAATTTCCCTTTTTGTATCCTTCACCATATCCAAAAAAATATGGGATTTGAAACCTAATTTTGCCTAACAAAATTAGTTTTGTTTCAAAAAAAAAATTGAGAATGATCATTTAAAAAATATATAATATGAAGATTATTGTTTGTTTGCCTTTCATTTAAGTGCAATTAGCTTACATATAAATCATTAATTATTTTGATATTAAAAAAAAATGAAGATTTGTCAACAAATTTGCTTCAAAAACTGCTAGAATGAAGAAAAAAAAGTAGTTAGAGGATATTTTGTTGTTATTGATCAAAATAAGAATATTCTTTTTATGCCGGCAAACTTTTTCCTATTAAATATGCCTTGAAGAGGACTTAGAACATGAAACCATAAGCTCACCGCCCGGATCCCACGAGTGAATAGAAAGTTGGATCTACATTGTATCTCACCTGAATCGCCCCATCTATCCCCTGAACGTGATAAGCAAGAAATATTGTTCTATTGGATTTGATTCATATCCAAATATTGGGAAGTGTTCACATATGTAAACACAAGGTTAATACATAGGGTGAGCTGCCCTAGAGAGTTCTAGAGTACTCAAGAAAATGACTATTACAATACACTATTTTTGACCTAGAATGAATCCACCCTCTTTTCCTCCTAAGTGTCTCCGTTTATAGTCCAACATTCCTTAACCTAATGGCCCTTTTCTTGGGTTGAGGTGTCCAGGCCCAATAAGTATGACATTGAGATCCATAAGCAGCTCGTCCGTACACGACGCGTGGAGTTAGAGCACACGTGTCTCACGTCACTTCATTTGTGTTGGAGGTGGAATACACATAGCTCACGTCACTCGTCCGTGCAGATCACGTGAAGGTGGAATATGCGAAGGTGGAGCTCTTAATATATTTAGCTAGGCCTGTAGGAGTGGAACTCATTATGTGGTTGAGCTAGGCCTGTAGAAGTGAACCTCAAGACATGATTGAGCTAGGCTCGTAGGAGTGGAGCTCATGGTGACCTGACTGATCAAACTATAATATTATTTCATGATATGGTCTCCGGGTCTCCATATCACTCTAGGAAGTCATCTGTGGTGTCCAAATAATGAAATTCTTATGTATTTGCATGTGATTTTCTACTTAAACTGTAGTTAAATATTTGTGGAAGTTAACAAAATTATTGAAATCACACTTATATTCCCAAATTTTCTCGGGATTAAAGGCTTCGTCATCGATTAAGCATTTTAACATGATGATTGACATATGCACAATTTTGTGCAAAGCTCTGCATGTTTGCTCTCCAATTAAGTCGGCCATATGTCCAATTGATACAAAGAGGATCATTTGATCAATTGTCCGGGCATTGTCTGCTACATCAATGTTACTCTAAAAGGTTTGGCAGGTTTCCTTCTGCATTCTATAATTTTGATTAGCATGCACTTCAATGGATATTACTTCGTTGGGACAAATTTTGTTCCTTGAGTGCTTTTCTATTTTCTCTTTCTGTTCCAATATTTATACATTGTAAGGTAAGAATGTTTTGCACAACAAAAATATAAAATATTGTGGACCATATAAATGAGGTTTGAATTGTGTGAAGAAGGAGCATTTCGATAGAGGCTACAAAATAAGATAAAATTTTGGTATGAATATGATTCTGTGTCCAATTTCATGGTGTTTGCAGAATAAGTAGATCTTCATAAAGTTTGCTCACATTTTGTGTTTGCAGATCAATCTATGTATGTGATTCATCACTCATAAACGAAGCACCCGCGTTCGAGGAGTTTTCAGGCGATGCAACGATGATGGTTCTGCAACAACTCTGGTGGTGATGCATCAACGGCCTTGGGTTCAGTTTTTATGTGCGAAGGGGAAACACAAAATTGGGGAAAATGTGTGTGGACTAAGAAATTAGAATGGGAGTAAAAAAACATGCAATCAAATTTGCAAATTTTTTTTTTGACACATCAAATTTGCAAAATTTAAAGGGCTAAAAATGCAATTAAACCTAATTTTTATGTGTGAAGTACTTCAAATTTACAATTTATATAGTTTTTTTCTAAACTAAAAACATCATAATATAACACTTGAATGTGCTAAAGCCTTAGTTTGAGAATGTGAACAGTTTAAGTACAATGTTGTTTTCACCATGACAGTTAAAAACTCCATTCTGTAGCTTACCTCACTGAAATTTATTCTGCGATTCCACCAACTGCACCCGAGTTCTAAACAGGCCATAAGGATGTATGCACATCTTAGCATTGTCAAGTAGACTTTTAAGGATGCATTGTCAAATACATCTCTGCAATGCATTATTCTGCTTGCATATTGACATTACCATAGCTAGTTCAAAAAAGGCAAATACAAAATAACATAACAGGTATTTTTAAGCCTAAATGTTAACACAGACAAATTTTCTTTATTCAACAAATATCAATAAACATTGCAACATGTAACTCTACATGTAACATAGTACTCACTCATACATACCAATACAATTTATTTATGAAATATAAAATATAAAAATATGTTACTTTCAAGCATAGGAAATGAAAAAACAGAACTCAATAAACTAGGTGTATGCAGCAACATTATGCAGCTTCTTTGAGTTTCTTTGTGATGGTGGCAATATACATCCCTTGATGAAATGCTTGGTCCAACTCAAGCTTAGTTGGCTGTCTTGATCCATCACCAGCATATGTTCCTGAACCATATGGACTTCCACCTTTCACTTCTTCCATCTCAAACATTCCAGCACCAAATGTATAACCAATTGGAACAAATAACATTCCATGATGAACCAGTTGAGTTATTGCAGTGAGCCTGTCATAGATTAAATTCACAATATTTCATCATAAATAGTTCATTCATCTTAGAAATTAATTAAAAGATTTAGATTCGAATGCACTCAGGATCTAGACCGTCAAATCAAAATTGGACGGTTAAATTTTTAAAGTTGCAATGTGACTAGTTTTACTTTTGACTAGAAGGTACAAATTATCTAACCGTGTCAAATGTGTGATTAAGATTGTTCGAGTGAAGGTTTTTGATTGCATGAGTCGTAAGATTTATGGTCATCTGATTAAAATTAGACTGTCCAAAATTTGAAATCTGGAGCAGTTGATCTTAACTGAACGATCATCACTTATCGTATAGTAATTTCAGGAATGCAAGCAATTTTGACTGCATGCAATCTAGATTTCGAGAAAAGACACTTACGCCGTAGTTTCTTGTCCACCCCCTTGGGAACTGGTGCTATAGAAGATTCCAGCTGGCTTGCCTGCAAGCTGTTGAGTTTTCCATAGACCTCCAGTTGCATCTAGAAATGCTTTGAACTGAGCAGCCATCATTCCAAATCTTGTTGGGAATCCAAAGACAAAACCATCACCCTCAGATAGTTCATTGGGGGTTATGATTGGTATATCACTCTTGGGTGGTGCTCTCATCTTTCCAAGCACCTCTTCTGGCAATAATTCAGGTACCTGCTCATATACAGTATATGTTCAACAAAGCAAATTTTAAGAACTTATAACACCCTTTCTCATAATTAGCATAATTGAATTTGAATTTAATACAAGTAGAGTTCAATGGTTTATGTCACGCAATCGTGTGATAAGACGGTGCAAAAGAGTCCTCGTGAGCTTAGCTCAGTTGGTAGGGACATGACATTATATGTTCAGGAACCAGGGTTCGAATCTCGGACCACTTATTCACCTTTAAGGTTGAATTTCTACCCACCAGACAACTTAACAAAAAAAAGGTTCAAACCCTGATAACTTGTGTGTTTACCCACCGGAGCAGATTTGGACTCGAACCCATGACACCTAATTTTCCATTCAATTCCCAACTTATAAACTTAAATGACTTATTTGTTATGTAAAAACCTTAAAGATCTAACTATTACGGTCACAAAATTTAAATGACTCCCGATTGCATTTGAACTATTAAAAACTACTATACATGAAAGGACATTGTTGTATAAATATACATGCCTGCCATAGTTTTGCCTCTACACCTTCAACAGAATCTGCCCCCTTCTTTATTTCTTCCGCTAGTCTCTCTACATGTCCATACATTGAATAGTACCTGCCAAAATAATTTACAACATTTATATCGAAATTGTTATAGGAAGCATAAATTGATTTGTGTTTGTCTATGTAATAGTGACTTTTTAAAATCTTCTCTCTCATTTACAACCATCATTAAAATAAACTTCTTAAATAAATCATTAAAATATATTTGGGCACACATAAAAATGAAGGTGACAACAAATAGTGTTAAATATGCTTGAATCTCAACTCCAAAACTAGCTTAAAGGGTGAGGTTGTCCTCATATATTTATACATTGAGCATTGCTATTTGTCACGAATGAATTTCTCCCGAATTCTTCACGAAACGCTTTGAACAATTATTATATATTTTTCTTTATTTAATTTTTAAATTAAAATATTATAACCACTTGCTATCTATCACTCGTGTTGTCCACTATGCTCTGCTTTTCCATCACCGATTCACCGACTCTGTTTTCTTTTTCATTCTACAAATGGAAGTGAGGGTGATGATTCTGATGGAACTTGAGACCATACATATATAGTGATCTCAGGTTCCTAATGGTGAGAGAGTACCGAAAAAATAAGATAGTGAAGATGAAAAAAGCTTGAAGGAAAAAACGACAGAAATACTTGCACACAACTAAATCCTTAATGTCTCAATTTAGCTTCCAGAAATGTACAGAGGTATGAACTATGAAGAGAACCGGTTGTGATCGAGTACGCTTTTGTCAGCAAAGATAGTTGCCATGGAAGTTTTGGAAGAAGAAAACAGAAATAAATTGGAGAGTTATTTTGTTGAATAATTGGGGAGAGATAGAGTCATAAGCAAAACATCACAATTTTTATTAAAAAAAGAAAAGAAAAGAAAAGTAAAGTAAAACATGCAAGTGGGCGTGCCACGTCATTCGGGAGCCGCTCGTGATACAACTTTTCGGGATGTTAAGCATTTCCCTTATACATTTCACATCCCGAAAACTAAGTAATGTGAGACTTCAAACAATCTCCAACAACACATCAACACATTCAACAATTAGTAGTACAATGTAAGATAAAGAAATATTAAGAAAAGAAATTAATATTGACGAAGATTAAAAATTGCATACACAATATAAACTTTGACGGCCATTGATGATCTTCTAGTATGTCTTTCTTTCTATGCTTAATAATGAATAGTTGGGTTGATGAATGCATAATAGCGAAAGAGCAAGCCATATTTATAGTTGAATTTGTAAGATATAATAAGGTGGCTTTGACTTTCAAATTTGTTAGGAGTAATATATTTTAGTCAAAAAAAAGTTATTTCTGATCAATTTGTTTACTATTTTATGTTAGTTCAAGAGACCGATCGACACCGTCAATTGCCGCAAAGATCATAAATGATGATAAGGTGTGGCGTCACGCTTACCACTTGAACAAATTTCAAAAATGTTCTACAGTCGTTATTTAATTTTCCTTTATTGTACTTTTGTAGTTTTTTTTTCGAATCAAATCTATCTTCGCGCGCAACTGTAGAGATTAATTCATTTGAGGTAATTGAGATTCAATTAAGTGGTTGACATCTCTCAACAAATATTTTTCCATACACACCGATCAGAGATTGAACCCAAGATCAAATGGTTAAGGAGCCCAAATATCTACCACTTATGTCCACTGGCATCTCTAGGTAGAGGTGAGGGGGTTCAACTGAACCCCTGGACTTGAAAAAAAAATACACATATAACCGTATATATAATTTATAGTTTGAACCCTCTCATTTTTGTTTATTGCACCACTGACCCAACTAAACTCAAATCAATTTTAACTCACTCATTCGAGAAGGCAAAGTTGATTGAATTTGTAAAGTTTTATTCAAGTGAATTTGGTCCAACTAAATTGACGATGCTTGATAATTAACTTGAGACTTACATCTTTTACATGTGTAGAAATATTGAATTTATAGGGATTAAACTGTCTTTGAAAAAATTGGTTGAAACTTGAAACTAAAAGACATTTTTTATACATTGGTTTACCAATTTTTTTGTTACCAATAATTTTGCCCTTTGCTTTCTTTATATGCGTTTTTATTAAATATCATTAATTTTGATCGATTTCAATAACATATGAAACATGTAAAATTTGTATTCGTTAAAACATTATTTTTTTAAAATGGAAAATATATTAAATATATATATATAAAAAGAAAACATTATTGAGCAGTGTAACATTATATATTGTAATATTTTTTTAGTACTATGTAATTTTTTTAAAATAAATATTATAATTATAATTATTAATTATATTTTAAAAGTTTGAACCCTAAATTAAGCAGTTCAGTAGACCAGATACTGGCGGTGAAAAAAAAATTGAACCCCCTAGTCCGGGTTCCTGGCAACGCCACTGCTTGTGTCACACTATGTTGGTACGTTTGTAGTTTTTCTTACAATATTACTCTATCCGTCCCAGTATATAAGATTTTTTTGAAAAAAAATTATTGTCCAATAGAACTTTTTAACATTCAAGCTGAATTAATTAATTTTTCACAAGAATACCCTAATTAAATGAAAAAAAATAAAATTATTAGTTCTCTCTCTTAATAATTAAAAGGTAATTTTGAAAAGAGAAAATATATTATTGACAAAGTTAATATAAAAACTATTTTTTTTTTTAATTTTTAATTTTTGTGTATTTGTAAAAGAGATCTTATATATTGTGATGGAGGTGTAAGGGTAAAATGTGCTATCTGCTTTATTCACACTTGGCAATATGCCTTATATAAAGATTACACCAACTTTATTGTTTTTTGCTTTACCTGCATCCTTGGTACTAGTAAGATTATAATCAAATCAATGACTTAATTTAATTTTTTCAAGTTTAGCACAATTTGTAAAGTTGTATTTAGTTGGGCAATTAGAGCATCCACAATGGAGCTACTCATTTTTGAGTACTTAAGTGGGCCCCACATGTACACATCATTCATTTATAATTTTTTTAATAATAGTACATAATACTCCCTCCGGTCCTTTTTATAAGAAACACTTTGGAATTTTTATTTGGTCCTTTTTATAAGAAACACTTTGACACAATTCCATTTGTACCCTTATTAAATACAATCAAATAATTCATTATAATGCTAGTGCATTAATTAGAGAAGTTTATTTCCCATGCTAGTCAAAGGTTAGTTTTGGAATATAACATAAAATGTTAGAATCATTAATGAGAAAATTTACCTTCCTTGGTCTGTGTGATTTTGTCAAAGTGTTTCTTATAATAAGGACCGGAGGGAGTAAGTACCTAATCCCTCCAACCCAAAACCTCTTCAAAAGTTCTAAATTGGTCCCACTAGTAGCACATCTATCCAATAACTCAACATCATTTTAAATGGGTCCCACAAAAATTATTTAGGTACTATGTCTTATTGTAAAACTAGTACCTATTAGGTATAATTTTACTTTTGCTCCAATGGGAGTACCTATTAGGTACTAGTACTTAAAAATATAAGTACCACCCTTAGAGATGGTCTTAACTGATTCTGATGTGTGTCATATGCTACATTCATTATTTTCTGTGTTTTTGAGGGATACAAACAATGGAAATAAAGTAACAGAAATTGGTTACACCTAGTTTTAGAAGGATTCAATTGCTTAATTTGAGAGGAATTCTATGTTCGCTACAATTAAATTTGTCTATGTATTAGATTTACAAGCCTCAATTTAATTATAGCTTCTATATCATTGTCTTATTTTATATTCATTGTCTTACCTCTCAAACATACTGTAATATTTTGTAGCATGATTTCCTCTGAACATTTATATCATGGTACGTAGCTTTCTCTTTCTCTTTGTTTTTTTTTTTTGGAGGTTGATCTGAACATTTAAGCCTACAATATAATATTAATCTCATGCTGCTAATAGTTCAACTAAGAAAATTGTTGAGAACAAGAAGGTATGTAGATCTAGATTTTTTATTCTTGTTTTCAAGCTAGCTAGGTTGGGTGGGCAAATTGGGGGCTTAATTCTTCAAGGATGAATTTTTTTTTGACAAAATTCTTCAAGGATGAATTGACACCAGTATTTTAGTTACTTTGTGCATTATTAACTAAAAAAACTGAAATATTAATTGTTCGGATATTAGCAATTGTTGTCTATGTAGCACCGACACTTTAAATTAAGGCTTAATTAGTCTATTGGTCCCTTAAAGATATTTTAGGTTTCACAATGGTCCCTTAAAGAAAAAAAGGTCTGGATTGGTTCCTTAAAGATATTTTAGGTTTCACAATGGTCCTTAAAGAAAATAAGGTCTGGATTGATCCCTTAAAGAAAAAAAGGTCCGGATTAGTCCTTAAAGACATATATGTTTGTCATATTGATCCTTTCCGTTAAATTTTAACTCCAAATATAACAAAAAATTTCAATGGTTAAAATTTTAAAAATTAATAAGGTTTTTGGTGGACCACTTACACTTAATGACATCCACAATTCAGTCAACTAAAACTAACGTTTTCAAAAATGACAGAAATGACCAATTGAGAAATTGATGTGTCTTTAAGGGACCAATTCAGACCTTTTTTTCTTTAACGGATCATTGTGAAACCTAAAATATATTTAAGTGACCAAAAAACTAATTAAATCTTAAATTAAATATGTGTACCGTGTTTGACACTATCAAATGTGATCACATTCAATTATTTTGTTTTTTCAAATAATTACCGATTGACGTGTTAATGTGGTGTCCGGTGTTTGTGTCTTGTGCTTCGTAGATTACACCGTGGATATATGTTATTGTAAAATTACTTGTTGAGACTTGAGGTGATTAGATATATTGAAATGCATTCCATTGGTACGAGAACTTTTCACCCCCTCTTGATTAGTTGAATGTATCAGTGTGTTTTTTTTTTTTTGGCATAAGATATGCAAAAGATCTGAGAAAAATGCTACTTAGTCCCCAAAATAAAACTATCCCCTATACCAATTGACCCGTGTAAATGCATTATCAATCGGTTTACCAAAAATTATTCTATCAACCAAAAAAGTCCTGTAATTTGGTATGCAGGTATGTCTGAGTTTGAATTTGGGCATTTTCACTTTAGTAACTAGATTAAAAAAAATATATTATATTTGATTCAATGTATTTTCACTAAAATATGGACATGATTGTTCTTATTGTTAGAATAAGAGATACACAAATAGAAAAAGAGAAAGACGGCTAGAGTTTCAATAGAATACCAATAGCTTAACATTACAAAAGAGTTACTAGAGAATATATATAAAACTTAATGGACTCTAAACTAAAAGGCCCAATAACATAACATATTATTTTATTATCTAACACCTACTCTCAAACTCATTATGCATCAACAAGAAGCATTATGAGTTTGTCAAACAAAATGCGAAAATAAAATAAACTACCAAATAAAATAAACTTCTAACATAACCCCTCAAGCTAAAGCTTACTAAGCTTTAAGCTTGTTACAAATTAGCCTTGACAATAAATCAACCCAATTAAGATCATGATCAAATGATCAACTAAGAGCAGTCATTCGCAGTCAATACAGAAACCATCAAAGAAGGGAGAAACAAATCAAATTAATCCAACATCCAATCTAGTCGGTCCAAAGTCAACCAATCCAAATCGTACCAAATCAAACAAAACCGGACCAAACAGAAGAATCGGCCAATATAGAGAGATGCAATCAAACAGTGCAATCAATCAAAAGAAGTGCAATAGGGAGAAATGCAATGCAATCAGAAAAGAAGTGCAATAGGGGGAGAGGTGCAATACAATCAGAAGAAGTGCAATAGGGAGAAGTGCAATACAATCAGAAGAAATGCAATAGGGAGAAGTGCAATACAATCAGAAGTGCAATAGGGAGAAGTGCAATGCAATCAGAAAAAATGCAACAGGGGAGAAATGCAATACAATCAGAAGAAGTGCAATAGGGGAGAAGTGCAATACAATCAGAAGTGCAATAGAGAGAAGTGCAATGCAATCAAAAGAAGAAGCCACGGAGAAGTGCAATGCAATCAGAAGAAGTCAGAGAGAAGTGCAATCAATTAGAAGAATCAACAAAGAGAAGTGCAATGCAATCAAAAGAGAGACAACTAAACAAATAAAGAGAGAAATCAAAACAATTGAGTTTCTATCGGAATGAACCTGAACCGCATAAGAAGAAACACGTCCAAAAAGTACCAATAATCAAACGTCAACCTGCTAGTACCAATAAACAATTCCTCTCCTTTTTTTTTCATATATTACGCCACTTCTCAATTTCCTTTTTCTTGAATATGAAACTAAAGGCAAATCATTCAAACAAATACCATAAGTATGAAACGTAGCCAACAATGGATCAAATCGGATCAATAGCTTCATCACGCACCACATCAAAATCTTGCAAATCCAACATACAACAACAATAATATGCTCGAAAACTAATAACACATTCCCAAACTTTTGGGAATCCACAACGGAAGCGACTAGTGGTTCAAGGCGGATCGAAGCAAGCTCTGATACCATGTTAGAATCAGAGATACACAAATAGAAAAAGAGAAAGACGGCTAGGGTTTCAATAGAATACCAATAGCTTAACATTACAAAAGAGTTACTAGAGAATATATATATAAAACTTAATGGACTCTAAACTAAAAGGCCCAATAACATAACCTATTATTTTATTATCTAACAGTTATCACTGAAATTTAACGTCACCTGGAACGAAGTTTAGATTGTTTATATGGTTTTTTCTGACTCTCACTCTTGTGATTCTTTTTTTATTACGTTACTTACCTATAACCTGTTTGATAAAATGCTTCAGAGAACCTATATGTTATAACTTATAAGTGAGCTCTTGCAAAATCAAACTATGATGGTTATTTAAATGTAGCACCATTGTCTGTAACCAACCAACAAATACCAACTTGTTTGCTTAAATTTTTGTTTAATGCATTGAGTGTGAGCAATTTGCTGTGTGTATTAAGGAATTCCATTGGAGAACCACAAGAAAGCGTTATTGTTGGTTTCAGCTTCTAAACTTTGATTGGAATGTTTAATGTCTTAACAGGTGAACAAAAAAGCACTAAACTGACTTGGTAAAAATTGGTATGTTTTCTGACTCGAGACTATAGTTAATACTTAATAGTTCTAAATTGTAGTTCCAGTTACACTGCGAGCCTTGATATTGTGACAAAATTCAGCCGATGCAGCTGCAATTACAGTTACAATGTCGTTACAGAGACCTCTAAAATATTTATATTGCGGCCCCTAATTACATTTGTGAACAAAAATTTAAAACTATACACAAGACAAATAGTTTCCCTATGTAAATTTAAATTGCAATAGTGATTGGATTTGTTTTCCGCTTCTTAATACCATCTTTTGTTTAAGTGACCTTTTCATTTGCTACATATCATCGGGATTCTAATATGGTGATAGTCATATCGTTGGTCATGATCTTTTCACTTCGACCCGAGTTGGAAGATTCTGCAAATGAATCCTTCTTTACATAGTAACCGGGCTGTTTTGGCTTAGAAAATTCACTGTCACTCCCCAGCATTAGAATAACAGAAGGCATAACAGGCCTATCCTCTGTAGATTTCTGGACACACAAGAGACTGGTATGAATGCAACGCAATACCTCTGATTCAACACAAGAATCCTCTATGTTTTTGTCAACTAGTTCTAAAGCCCTTCCCTCTTTCCATAAACTCCATGCCTATAGTGAACCATGAAAATTGGAATTAGAAAATACTTACGACTAATAAGTACTTAATGTATCACACATCAAATACTTACATGAGTGACGAGGTTAGGAGAGTCATTTTCGACATAAAAACCTCTACTTCTCTTCCCACATATAATCTCCAGCATCAAAATTCCAAAGCTAAACACGTCAGATTTCACAGAAAAAAGTCCATCAACAGCATATTCTGGTGCCATGTAGCCACTGCAACATATCATTGAAACAAAAAAAATATGTTCAAAAAAATGTCACAAAAGAAAAATCACACTCATCTTGGTACTGATATACTTACTATGTTCCAACCACTCGCTTGGTATTTCCATGTGTTTGATCTAATCCGAAAATTCTAGCTATACCAAAATCTGATATTTTCGGGTTCAGCCTGTCATCAAGCAAAATATTGCTTGGTTTGAGGTCTCTATGAATTATCCTCAATCTAGAATCATGATGAAGATAAAGAAGACCTCGAGCAATTCCGCAAATAATGTTGAAGCGCTTAGGCCAATCTAGAAGTTTGCTTTTAGTATCATCTGATTCATAAAAAATAAATTGCTTTTGAATTTTAGATTTCAAATTCTGTGTTCATAACCTCCAAAATCATATTGGAATCATTAAATTAGTCCAGCAATATATAAGCATTCTTGTAATACTCGTACCAAAAATAAACCTATTCAAGCTACAGTTGTTCATGTATTCATAAACTAGCATTCTCTCTTCTTCCTCGATACAGCATCCAAGAAGTTTAACAAGATTCCGGTGTTGAAGTTTTGCTATAAGCTTTACTTCATTCTTAAACTCAGTAATTCCTTGTCCAGAGTCACTTGAAAGCCTCTTCACAGCAATTTCTTGTCCGCATACCAATCTTCCCTGCATAATAAAATACACAAGATAATTAAGACATGTTGTTTATCATATTGACACTATAGTAACTTCATTTTTCTACATAACAAAGATTTAGTCACCTTGTATACAGGTCCAAAACCACCTTCTCCAATCTTGTTCTTTATCGAGAAGTTATTAGTGGCAGTGACTAAGGTTGAATATGCAAGCAATGGGAGATCGAGATCATCCTGGTCCTCACTACCGTTGTCACCTTCCAGATCGATAACTTCTGAATCCTCTGATAAAATGGAACAATGACTTCAATATAATTTAACTTCTTATTCATTTTGTATACAGAATTGAATACATGATTAAATAAATTACACAACCTATTTCTTTGCAGCTGTACCAGCCAGGTGATTTTCTTTGCAATCATCTTAGTTCAACAAAGAAACAAACTATATCATATATTTAACGAAAACATCGATAAAAAAATTTCTTACCAGTTATTCTCCTCCTCCTCCTCCACAATATGTAGCGGTAATATCCAAGAAAAAGTATCCCAGAAACTACAATGGTGCTAGTAAGTATTCTTATCAAATCATTCTTGAGCTCATCATGTCCCTCTTCAAAGTGTAAAATAAAAATCAAATAAACCAATAAATAAAAGGTGGCTATATATATAAAAAATACATAAATGTATCTGCTCAAAGGCTGAAGTTGGAATTTAATAGTTTCATGAAAAAACAAACAAACCATGTTCACAATAATCATGAAAAATTCATCCTTACCTTTGCCAAATTCAGAAGCATCCATTCTAATATAAAGATCCTGTCCATCATCTTCAAACTTCCTAATATCAATTAAATCACCAAACCATATGACACAGCCACTGCCTTCTCCTGTTATATTTGCATAAGTATAAGCCATACAAGAACAATTATTCAAGCACTTGACTCTACATTCATGTAGACCTATGGTTTGATCTACCCAAGTATGTGTACAATCTGGCACTTTTAGACCTTTCACTTTAACAAATCCATCCTTGAGTTTGTTAGTGCAATTTAACGGTTTATTTCGGACACATCCTTGATTCCAATCAGTTGCATTCCAAGCAACTGGAGATTTGGGGCTAAAACCTGATAAACATTCACATATTTGTGAACCTGTGATTATGCAAGTACCATAAGCTCCACAGGTTCCATAATAGTCACACACGTCTTTAGGTATTGATTTAAGAACTTTCCAATTTTGTTGATCTTCCATCCACAAGTATCGAGTGTAGTTCAATGTGGTTTGATTCATTACCATTCTTGAAATGACAGAATCATTCTTCAAAGTATAAAAAGAATAAATTTCATCCTTCGTAGACACATGGCCGGAAGCAAAAATGTTGTTTGGCTTTTGACCTGGTATACCACTAAAATGCAATCCATTCCATGGTCCAAGTCTTATAAATTTCTTTGTTCCTAGCATCAAATATTGTTCAGGATAATTATAAAGCAAATAACCCAAATAAAAGTCTCCAGGTGATGGATCCTCAGGACTTTTCCAAGATGTCATTCTCGTTTCCGTATGAGTTCTAAGATTCCAACCCAACTTCATCCCCGGAAGTATTGTATCACAAGGGTAATCAAAACTCTGCCACAAATAGGCTTCTGGATTTGTTTCTTTCCTGTCTCTTATCACAAGATTCCCTGAATCCAGAAGCTGTGCAATTGGATTCGGGGAATCTTGTTGAGACGTTGTATACCAAACTACTTTGTCATGTTAATTGAGGACAAGGTTGCCAGTGTTGTTTAGTGTTAGGGTGCCAGAGGAGGAATCATTGATGGGTTTGGCACCATTTGCAACCCAAACAACTGTTTGAATTGGGATATTCTTGTACCAAATTCCTAAGTAACTTTTGTTGGAATTTTCAGGAGTGAAGAAACCAAGTACAAACTTTTCACGTTGGGAAACCAAGGTCATGCCAACAGTGAAGGACTGGGAGAGTTGAATAGTATCTGCTGCTATGGAATATTTGGGAGAAGGTATAACTAAACATGAAACAATGATCAACAAGGAAAGATTATGAATATTCATTGAAATTTATCTTTTGCAGGACTCTATTATTGTGATATATAAAGTATCCATTGATATAGCTATAAATTTTAAGACTGCTTAAAGCAGAAGCAACGAAGAAACACTGAAGGTTTTTGTCAATTTTTTGTGTTTGGTTTGAATATTAGAAAGATATGATCCTCAAGGATTGACCAGAGTCAAATTGTAACAAAAATACAAAATTTCATTTCATTTTTTTATTTGGTTTATGCATACTTGGGTTAAAAAACAAAGCACTTATATGATTACATTTGTGTAACATTACTACTATACTACTCCCTCCGGTCCTTATTATAAGGAACACTTTGGAAAAAAATTTGGTCATTTTTATAAGAAACTTTGACCAATTTTCAAATGTTCTAAATGTTCAATTTCACTTATGCCCTTATTTATTATAAAAGAGAATTTAAAAATAAGTAAGTTGGTTGAATAAAAAGTAATTAAATAAGGGTAAATATGGAATAAATTTAAATTTATAAGAGTATTAAATGAAAATAACTATGTTAAATGTGTTTCCTTGGTCTGTGTGATTTTTTCAAAGTGTTTCTTATAAAAAGGACCGGAGGGAGTATTAGAAGTCTTTGGATTGTAGTTATAGTTACTGTACACCTTTGAAATAGATTCATGCTACACCTAATTAAGAACAACAAGATATATATATTGATATTGGTATAGGGTGGATTTTCCCTTTCCATTATTGACATTTGACACTACGTGGGACAGCAATGACGGTCATATTATATTATATTGTTATGTTATATACGACACTTCCTAGTTAAGTTTGAATGTGGAAAATGGAGGGATCGGAAGAAGTCTACTTGATGTGAATACATTGACTTAGTAACATGACATGAAGACTTGCATATAATAATAATAAGTACATTTAAGAGGACCGACGAAAATAATTACCAACATACAGTACTATTTTAATTTTTTTTTAAACCGGGTATTCTCAAACTAATCTCTCTCGAGCCTTATGAAACGGAAAATTCTCCATAATTTTATTTCAATATATACTCTCCCAATTTATCCAAAGGACGATGAAATCAATTTTTTAACCATGTTACTTTCGATCGGAGAACTAATTATATTAGCTTTAAAAAAAGTTTTTTTTTTTAATTCATCTTTTTGTAATATCCACTTAAAAATTATTCACTTTCGATCGTAGAACTAATTATATTAACTTAAACATTCATGTTAGAGATTTTAATTCAGTAAAAATCACATTTTTAAAAAAAGATCTCTGAAAAATTATTTTTATGAAAAGCTTTTTAATATAGCTTTTATTTTAGATATTTTTTGAAATTTTATATTTCAAAAAAAAAATTATATGATCTCCACCACGTGTAGGTTTCGAGGTTTTCACTTTGTTGTCGATATTGTTTAGTATTTGTATCATCATTGATTCAGACTATTTTAATTATTCTTGTCATTCTCTGGATTGACACTGGACTGACCGGCTCGAAAGAGTCGTTACTCGTTGCTATTGCAGGGAGTTGTTGTTTCTTGGACTCGTTCTGTGTCAGCGGCCGATTTATTCACCAGTTATTATACCTCTGATTAATGCTATTAAAAAAACTATGTAAAGTAAATAAGGGATAAGTTTGGAAAAAAAAATTAATGTCATTGATAAAAAGGGACAATTTTTTATATAATTTATTTAGAGCTTATGCAAACAACTTATGCAATTTTTATATATTATTATAAGTTTGTCAAGGTAGTTTATGATAAAATAGCTTATAAAATTATAATTTTCACTAGTGTGAACTTAAAAAATAACATAAAACTTAATTTATATTGCATAAGCTATTTGCATAAACTCAAAAAAAGCTAGGCCAAACGGACACTAAATAGAAGTAAAAAAAGTTCAAGGTGAATGAACCGACCGTCAAGACGAAAACGGTCCACGTATCCGCGACTCGCTGCAGCAAGCAGCAAGCGATATGACTTTATCAAGCTAAGCAGTCCGAAATCAATGAATGATACGGATATTAAAATGAAACCTGTTGTGTTGAAAGCAACCTAGACCCAATCAAAAGTCAGATCGAGGAATGGTCATTTAATGGGGTTAAGTACCACGAGCACGAGAAACACCAAAACCAACAAATCCAATGGCACGACAAATAACTACTGCCGTCAACACGGAGTATCAACGCACCAAGCTCTTTCGAACGATATCAGGCCTATTTTAGTATGGATGAATCTTGCTTGTGGAAGCTTCCAACAAAATTGATTCCTCTCATGGTCAATATTAATATTTCATTGTGCTAAACGTCCGCGACTGTTTTTAGTTTACACACCCCCAAAAGGGACAATTTTTTTGGTCAAACTAGAGTCTTATGAAAAGGGATAGTGAAAGTAGTTTTTAGTGAAATTGAATATGTAATGATTTCGATTGATGTATTCCTTATGAATTTAAATGAATGAATATTATTGTTTTGGGTTAAATATATTTTTGGTCCATATAGTTTCCCATAATTTTGCTTTTAGTCATTGAAGATATTTTCCGGACTTTTTAGTCCCTTAAATTTTTTCAGTCAATGCTTTTAGTCCTTGGAGACTGCCGTCAATGCTTTTCGCATGGTGAAGAAGTTCTTCTGCCATGGAAGAAGATGAAGTTCTTCTCCGTTTGGTTTCAATTCTGCGTTGCGTTTTTTATTTAATCTGATTTTTTTTTTCAATTTAATTTTTTTTAAGCAATTTTTTCAATTTAATTATTAATATTAATTAACTAAATTTATTTTTATTTATTTTAACCACATCAATTATGTCAGACGTCATATGGCAGGCAGGAGTCCGGGTATCCTCCATTTATTGAACTCTCCATTTACCTAGTTACTTTCACTGATATGCAACACGTGGCAGTGAAAATTTTGAAAGGTCCAGATTAAAAGTTTAAAATTCATCTTCTTTATGCTAGTTCCATAGTCTTCATCCCATCATCTTCACCTGTCGCCGCCGGCGCCGCCTCTCCCTCTCTGTGACAACGACGCTCTTCCATATATACACAACGACGCTCAATCTCACTCTCTTATTGCAAGAACAAAGAGGATCAAGAACAATAGCAGCAACATTAGACTGATTCGTGATGACGGCGGCGGGACGGTGAGGTTCGCTCATGACATCAACGACGAAGTAAGGGAGAACGTGTGTGGATAAGAGTTTAGGGAATAAGGACGGTGAGGGGTGCCGTGGCGTCAGCGATAGAAAGAGGGGGAAGTGGCGGTGAGGAGATGAAGAAGAACGATGGTATCACATAGAAAATATATTAGTAATCTTCTTTCTCTAATGGAACAGATCGATAATATATTATTGTTTTTCACATTCATCTTAATTTGATTTGATTTCTGCAAGATTTTCCCAACTCTTTTGAGGAACTTATACGATACGGCGGCGGCAAGAAGGCAAAGATACGGTGAAGCAAGAGGCCAACAACGAGGGTTGTTGTTTGTTCACCGGTGTTTCTCTGTGGCTTCCATAAATTGAGGTTTTTAATCTAATCCATTAGATTCTTTAATTGCGTCATTTATCGGTGGAGAGAATTGGATAAATGGAGGATACCTGCACTCGGCAGGAAGGTGCTTATGTCACACGCCAAATCAATTAATGAATACACAGTGCCATGTCATCATCCATTAAGCCCATTTGACGGCATGGACTAAAAGTATTGATCGAAAAAATTTTAGGGACTAAAAAATGTAAAAAAAATCTTCAAGGACTAAAAGTAAAATTCGGAAAACTATAGAGACATAAAACATTTTTCTTTTTGGTACAAAAAGGGGGCTTTCCCCATAGAGACATAAAACATATTTAATCTTATTGTTTTTGAGTAAAAAAAAGTACGAGTAACGGGGTTCGAACTCCGGTTGATATAATAATTTGCAATGTCCCTACCAATAAATTTCTTTGAGAGGATTGTGATTGGTGCTAGTCTTTTTTTTACATTGTAACATCGCCTTGATTATTTGGTATGAAATCTTCCGGTGGCTTAGAGTGGTGGATGTTAGCCCCACCAAATTTGTTTATTTTGTTTGTTTGCTTGATGGGGCTACAAGAAAGTGGGAAAAGGTTTGGCATATTACCTAGTGGATTTTGTGGAAATCTAAATATGATAAAATTTTCAATGTCGCACGAGAGTCAAAAGAAATTGTGAAATAAATCAAAATGGAGACCTGGAAAAAATATTGGTTTTCTTGTCTACGCATAAAGGTTTACGACAATTTAGGAGAGGTGTTAAGTGTCTCAGTTAATTATATAGCGTTATATTTACATTTAACTATAAGTAACTACAATAAATAATGAATTTAGTCACAAAAAAAAAGAAGTAATGGCAAATGAATATCTAAATTACAAGTCATGTTTTTTTTTTTTTGATAAGCAAAAATTACAAGTCATGTAATTTCACATGAAATCAAATAGTTACTAACATTTCTTTATCTAACATCTAATATTGAAATAGTTACTTGATTTATTGAAGATGATGTTTCTCCGTCTGAAGAAAAAAGTTCTCTTTCTATTGGTGCAGTTTTTAATAAATAACCTGGCTCTTGTGGTTGAGGTATAACATTATTACTTTTTAACATCACAACCACAGATGTCATGTTTGGTCGATCATCTGGATGATGTTGTAGACATAAAAGACCTATTTGAATGCACCGTAAAGCTTCATTTACATTGCATGTTTCCATCAAATTCTCATCAATCAATGTGTGTATCATTCCCTCTTTCCACAATCTCCATGCCTACAAAAATTTAAAAGGAATTATCATCTATTTGTTAGATATTACGAAAATAAATGTTTAGGTGTGATACTCACATGTCCGATAAGATTGTGATCATGTTGATGGTAGGTACGCGTTCTATTTTTCATCCCACTTATAAGTTCCAGCAATAATACCCCAAAACTAAAAACATCAGATTTACTAGAGAATAGTCCGTCAATGGCATATTCAGGTGCCATATAACCGCTGAAAGGAAACAAATAAGAATAAATATGATGTTCAATGTCAATCGTAATAAAACTATGTCATCTATTTGGATACTTACTATGTGCCAATTATTCGATTTGTCTTTCCTTCAGTTTGGTCACCTCCAAACATTTTAGCCAAGCCAAAATCTGAAATTTTTGGATTCATATCTTTGTCTAATAGAATATTACTTGCCTTCAAATCTCTGTGTATTATTCTTAATCTTGAATCTTGATGTAGATAAAGAAGACCACGTGCAATTCCATATAGGATGTTAAATCGCAAAGACCAATCTAACGATTTACTTTGAATTGGATCTGTCAAAATTATCGAACAAATTTAGTAGTTCTTTGTTATATATCGTCAAATGAAATCAGACTTTTATTAGTCTAAAAATTAAGCTTTGAAAGAGTTACTTACCAAAAATAAATGAATCAAGGCTTGTGTTTGACATATATTCATAGAGTAGCATTTTCTCATCTTTTTCAATGCAACAACCAATAACTTTAACAAGATTTCGATGTTGAAGTTTAGCACATAATATAACTTCATTCTTAAATTCTTTCGTTCCTTGTCCGGAACCCCAAGAAAGCCTTTTAACTGCAACTTCTTGGCCATCTACCAACTTACCCTGCATTTTATGATGAAACTAATTTTAAAAATAATGAAATTGATGGCTTTTCTTTTGATATATTTCAAGGGTGATTTAAATATATATACCTTGTATACCGATCCAAAACCACCTTCACCGAGTTTGTTGTCAATCGAGAAATCATTTGTGGCATCTAGTATTGTAGCAAGATCAAAGAAAGGAAGCTCGAAATCGTCATGTTCACTTTCACTGTTGTCTTCCATCCACATTGAGTTTACCTTGTCCTCATTAACTTTATACTTTGTTCTATAAATGTAGAATGCTAATAATACCATCACAATGACAAATGAAGCACTGATTGAAACTGCAACAATTACTTTTTTCACATTCCCATGTTTATCATCTGCAATGAAGCACACACATGTTATTTCCAAACAAAAATAATAATGACACTCTAGTCTAGTTACTACTATAGTAAAAAAAAAAAAACAGTTAAGTTCTTACCGATATCTGAAACGTCTGCTCGAACATACAAGTCTTGTCCAACTTCTGAAACTCTCAAATCTTTAAGATCATGAAACCAAATGGAACATCCGTTGTTTCCATCATCTGCGCCTAAGATTGAGTAAGCCGTGCAGGAACAATTTTGCAAACACATATCCTTGCATTTATCGAGCGTCATATTTTCATTAAGCCAATAATTTGTAGTATCTGGCGACTTCATTTTAGCAACTCTACGGAAACCGTCTCTACTCTTGACTCCACAGGTCCAATTTCCAATCCGTACACATCCTTGTGACCAGTCCATTGCATTCCACCGATTGGGTGATTTTGGCGTAAACCCATCTAAGCACTCACAAATTGGTGATTCGCCAATGACACAGTTTGCGTTTGCACCACAAATATTATAAGCATCACAACTGTCTTGTGGCAAATTCTGGTAAAGATTCCATGTTTTAGTTTCCGGAATCCAAGTGAGGCGTTGACGAACCAAAAGCGTTTGGTTCAAAACAACTATGGAAATCACAGAACTATTCTTAAGGTTGTACATATAATAAACTTCATCTTCATTATATACAAATGTATAATTATAAAGTGGATTAGGCCTCAACCCAAAAACTCCTTTAGACATAACAGCACTATTCATAATACCAATCATAGGTCCTGCTCTATAAAACTCAACAGAACCTTTCCAAAATACAATTTCAGGATTTTTGTTAAGTTTAATTGAATTAGTAAATTCACCTGAAGAAGGATCTTCCCAATTTTTCCATGCAGTGAGACGTCTATTAATACCGGTTTTCTTGTTCCATCCCAACTTCATTCCTGGTAATAATGTATCACAAGGATAATCAAAACTCTGCCACAAGAAACCGTCTTCTTCTTCTTCAACACCTTCATTGTCTTTCTCGTCTCGAAGAACTAAATTTCCATTGTTCAAGAGCTGCACAATTGGACTTGAAGTTTTCTTTGTTGCATTTGTTGACCATAAAAGAGAATCACTATTATTGAGAAGAACAAGATTTCCTTGTTTGTTTATGATCAACTTGCTCGACTTATCTTTGATCGGATTATCACGATTCGCAACCCAAACAACTGTTTTAACTTGAATATTTTTGTACCAAATTCCAACATAACGGTTTGGTGAGTTACCTGGATTAAAGAAACCCAACTCAAAGGTTCCATCTTTAGAAATCAAGGTGCTTCCATCAGAAAGTGATTCTGATTGTGTAATAGTATCAGTAGCAGAGGATAATTTGAACAAGAATAATAATAGTAGCTTAGTAACAACAAGCATGGTATAAACAATTTTCATTTTGGCGTTTATTGTGATACAACTGCATAAATGAATATAGTATATAATATTATATACATGAAAATTGGACAGGACCCTTTCAATATCATCATAAATTCAAAATCAAAGGCCATTTCTCTTATGAGCTTGATATTATTGTTTTTGGAATATCTTTGGAGGTTGACTTTGTCAGTGAGTTGCCACACTTGACTAATTAAAATAAGGCAAATGCTAAATAGTGTCTCGGGTCACTCTTTAAGTCCGTAAAGTCAACGCATTGAAAATTGTAATGTTTAACTTTTTGAATAAAAAGTTTTTTTAAATGAAATGCTTAAAAAATGCCCCCGGGACACTCGTTAGCAAGACCCTTAAAATAATACTTGTTTTGTTAGAAATAAATTAAAGAACTAGAGAATAGAGATATTGAAAATAAGAACTTTGTATTCATCTCTTCACATGTGTATTTACACTATAACACGAGTCTTATTTATATGACACAAGTGAGCAAGTGAAAGATCAAAGACCACTTAATAAGTCATCCACTAATCGGAGTTTAGGAACATGAAAAAACAAGGATGGACATCCACTATAACTTACATGTTTAATTATATCTTAGTTTTTCTTACAAAGGATTTATATCTTATTTTGATAACTAATTAAACTATTTTAAAATTGATAGCTAATCATTTTTTATTTCGAATTTATTTTCAACATTAAAGTTGAATATTAATTAAACATATATTTTTTATATCATTTTATATTTATAAATTAATTTAATAGTTAATTGTATCAAATAGCACAAACTCAATTTATTATTTTATTTTATACGTTTATAAGTTATAATCTCTATAAAAAAACTTATAAATTATAAGTTAATTTATAAAAATTGATAATAAAAAAAAGGTTAACTTATAAATTATACACTATTTTCTTAAAAAATAGTTAAAAAGACAATATAAAGACAATATTCTAGATGAGAAAATAATTATAAAAGAAAATTGTAACAGTTTAACTATCCTCAAATTGAGAAAGTAATTGTAATATATATTTTGGTGAGGCTTTAAACTACAAACTTATAATAATTTTGAAATATTTACCTAACAACTGATTATATAAATAGATTTATATAGTGCATATATATATATAGTTAACTTTCAACCAACTTTTATTGATAAAAATAAATCATATAATTTTTTGTAATAGTTTATTAGAAAGAAAGAAAAAAGTAGACTTTTTTACACTGGAGAAAAGATAAAATGTGTCATAAGCGCACATGTTAATAATTCAAAAAAAATGTTTTATCATAATTTATG
Source organism: Trifolium pratense (assembly GCF_020283565.1). Taxonomy (NCBI): domain Eukaryota; kingdom Viridiplantae; phylum Streptophyta; class Magnoliopsida; order Fabales; family Fabaceae; genus Trifolium; species Trifolium pratense. Next base: position 24,468,244 of record NC_060065.1, read on the forward strand.
TATCTAGTTCACTGTTTAAACTTGATCACAAATTAATTATACAAAATTTAAGAAAATGTTTCTACTTTTGAATTCTTAACATGTTAGCAACACCCTTTACACTAGTAGGAGACGTAACTTGAATCTATATCATGTCAGTTCAAATTGGGATATGTATATATGGTTAATTCTAACATGCACGATGATGTCAAATTTTAAAGAAAATAAAAATGTGGTATGTCATTAATATCCATCAAGATTAATGTTTTCTGAGTTTTTATTAAATACAGTTAATTTTGATATGACTCAATAATATATAATATAATTTTCAATTTCTTTCAAAGTATTTTTCAATGCAGTTCAAATTGGACGTGCGACATGGCCCACATGTTCCATAAAAATAAATTTTTTGCATGACTGGTTCATCACTGTATTATTCACTATTGACACTGCGCCTACTACACAGACAGACCGGATACTTTCTATTTTAGAAAAAAACTTGAGGAAATTCATACCCTAGTGTAACAATCAAATTACCCTAGTGTAACATTATTCAATAACGCTTTAACGAATATAAATTTTATTAAATCCACCGTTTGATTGAAAATTTATATCGTATAGATCATCCATGTTAAATTTTACAAAAATCTAAAATTGTTTGATATGTTATTGATACCAATCAAGATTAACCGTATTCAATAAAAATGCACAAACCATTAATCTTGATCTATCGCAATAACAAATCAAACGATTTTAGATTTTTATAAAAGTTAACATATATGATCTATACGATATAAACTTTCAATCAAACGATAAATTTTATATTCGTTAAAGCGTTATTAAACAGTGTAACATTACTCAAATGTTACACCGGTGTAATTTGATCCCTTCCATAGGAGAGAGAATTAGGATTAATATCTACTAACGTACAATGTTTAGTGTGAATGAATGACTAATAGAATATTTAACAATTTTCAATGAATCTAAAATAACAATTTTTACTTATAAATAAGACCGGAGGGAGTACATACAATATTTTTTTTTTTTAAAACATGTCATATGGAAGTTGATCATACTAAAAAGTAAAAATTGAAATAAAACAATAAATTAATATAAAAGATATTAAAAATATATTAAATACATTTTTTTCTGTTCAAGAAAAAAAAATTAAATACATTTTTAATATAAAATCGCTATTTTACCTTTTTAACAAGTGGCCAAAAATTATGAGTGAAATGCCAAACACTCGTTTTGGCATTTAATTTTTCTAAAAGGTATCGACACGGAAAGTCCTCTACTCTATCCCCTTGATATGTATCTATAACCACTATCTTTACTTCAATCGTCAAGGGAAGGTGAGTGAATGAATGAAGGAGGTCCCCATATTCCATGAATGAATGTCTTTTTTTTTTCCTCTTATTTTTTAAGTAATTAAATGAATGACTTTATATATAATCTTATCTCCACACATTTTTATTGTTTTGGAAATACTCTTGAAAATAATATTCTCATTATTGTTGTTTCCAAAAGATATACTCCCTCTCGTATTGTATTTTAAAAAAGAAAAATATAACTGTCTTTAAAATAAGTGAGTAAAGTGTATTTCATGATGAGAAAAATGTATTTCCTTTTTCGTTATACCCTTCCTTTTGTTTTTAATTAAATTAATTAATTTAATCAATTTAATTAATTATTGAACACACTTCATTTTCTTTTGCTTCTCATGTTATACTTCAGCAAAACAGGATTTGATGTTGTCAAAAAAGGTACAATTTTCACATAGTTTTATATGAGAACCATCTCTTATCTAAATCATGTGATTGAGATTATTTTAATATATAAAATTGTGTTAAATCAGAACCGTCTGATCTGAAATGGATCATGTATGATATTTTGAGTCACACATGTAATATACTAATATTTAACGTGTTAGGATCATTATATTAATTAGTCAAACTTAAGTGATCTATATTTAGCAAAAAAAGTTTGTTACTAAGCATATAATTGTCATGAAAATTATTGTGTAGAAACCATTAGTATTATTTCTATTTTTACAATGGACAAAATTAGAAATAATATGAGTCAAGTCTCTTCATTTCTATCATTGGTAGTTGGGTCAAACGCGAGTTTAAAGTCTTAGCACGATTTCTCTGAAAACGGATGGCCTATCGGTTAGGGACCGGCTTTAGCAAATCAACTAATCGATGAAGCATCGTGGCTGTTGAAACCATAGTAAGATAACATCTCACCGTTAGGCAAAGAGACACGAAGAGGAGTGGCAGGAAGTTCAAAGTCGTCGGTCTAGGAGACAGGACGACAGGATCGACGATCAAACTATCCAGACATAGCAACTCAGATGGCAAGGAATATGGATCAAATTGCACCACATATATCTTATTACTTTTCGGATCATTTTGAAGCATGAAAAATGTTCAAAGTCTTTCAACACTACGGGAACATTCAAGAAGTGGTGATTCCGGACAAGCGAAACAAACTAGGACGTAGATTCAGATTTGCACTTTTTGCTCACGTGTACGACGAGGACAGATTCGGTGTTGAACTGGACAACATTATCATCATCATCGGAAGGGGCAAAATATTTGTGATCCTTCCTAGGTTTCGGAGAGGAAGGAGAGGACACAGATCTACAGAAGTGAAGAACCATAAGGACCATGAAGAGGATAACATGAAACAAGGGTTAAACAACAAACATCAAGCGAAAACAGATATGGATCAAAGGACATTCGCAAAGGCAGTGCAGAACAATAACAATGACAAGAAAGAAGATGACTGTAGGAAAGTACTCACTACAAGAAAAATGGGTTTTAGCTTTGGACTGGGCAATGGGCTTAAGGACATAGCCAGCAAGCCCAATGAATATCAGAAGGAGAATAGGCCCAAATCAAGTAAATCCTAAATACCCATTAGGCGACACGAAGCCTCGGGCGTGATTAATGATAGCGGGGCAACGCCCAGAAGTTGAATCCCGTATTGTTATAAATATCTTCTTCTTCCCTGTGTTAGCAACTGACTTGGGAAGGAAGAAACCAACCTCCCACAACCGCCATAGCTTGGAGACCAAGGTTTTCATCCCTATTTTCACGCTATACCACCGAAGAAGATGCTAAGGGCCGGATTTTTAGGAGCCCTTACTTGGAGAAGAAGACTAGAGGCTCTATAAATAGCTCCATACTTTCATTTGTAAAGGCATCTTTTTTCTGACATATAAAATTCCCAGGGTTGTTAGGATTGAACCAAGTGTAACCACATCATTTAATCAATAATACAACCCCCCCTTTGAGTTTTTACCAGAACAAGCTTCAAATTTTTTAGCGTCCGCCACGACACGGACACTACTAGCGTCTCATTTGAGTCTACTTGACAGACGCTGCTGTATTTTTATTTTTTTAATTTAATATTTAAAGTTAGTGTCTGCTTTTGGAAACGCTATGGAGACTCTATGAAAAAATAAATAACTAATTTTTTTTATTTTTTTTTATTAGTTCATTGAGTCTGCTAAGGCGGACTCTAATGATAATTAAATTAAATAAAAAAAACTTTTTGACAAGCGCCAAAAAATTTCACAAATTTTCAGTTTCCCACTTTATTTCAATTTCCCACTTTTATTTCACAAATAATATCACTTACTTATTTTTTCTTTCTCAATCCCTAATTAAATATATGAAGTAAAAACAAAAAAATATATCAAAGAACACATGATGGAAACTGAGAAGTGAGAACTCAGCATCGAACTTGGTTTCCGTCAAACTCCTCCACCGTTCCTAATCCTCCGCCGTCAAAGAACCTCAAACTCTCCTTCAATCTCTCTTTTCCGTCGAAGAAGCTCGTTTCCGTTCGTAATCCTCCTCCGTCGAAGAAGCTCGCAACTCTCGTTTCCGTTCACGATTCCAAGTAAGTAATTCATCTCTTCACAAATCTCTTCACCGTTCTTTATAGTTTGTTCCTTAATCTCTTGTTCTTTTAATTTTGAGTTTGTACATGGTTGGATTCACTAGCCAAAAGGGATTCTTTAAGACCTAAAATTGATTTTTGAGATGTTTTAGGGATTCACTAGCCAAAAGGGATTTTTAAGACCTAAAATTGTGAAGTAGCACCCAATTTGCGTGACTGTAACAATGTTTTTCAATTAGTGAATATATTCCTATTAGTGATATATGAAGGAGTGGTTTCTAAAATGTAGTCTTTCAATTTCTACATGATGGGGTATTTTAGAAGGGGAAGAACATTGAGTTATTATTTGATATGTTGTATTTTTTATGTTCTATTTCATAACTGCATCCAATAACAGAATGTTAACAATATTATGTTGCATTGGGTTTGATTGAAAGAGAGTTTACTCATTCTCTATCTTGGATTTAGCCTAGCTGCATTTACTTTAACTCGATTATGGCCTAATCTATGTTTTATGTTATATTTACTCTTTACGTTAGATCCTTATTTTAATCACTTCTTAATATCCTGTTTCTGATATTAATTGTTTTTGCAAGCTGTAATGTGGGTATCTACACTAGTGGAAAATACACATTTTAAATCAGGGATTTTAAATCAGGTACAGAAAAGCCGATTTAAACACAAAACGCGGTGGCAATTTTGTAAATAAGGGACCAATTCTCAATTGATGTAGTCAATTTAAATCGGCCTAAACGATTTAAACTTTAGTTATTAATTTATAATATTTTTTTTAATAAAAGAAAAAACTGTATTGAAATTTGAAACCCTAGCGTGCCTCTTTTCCTTCACACTCCCTCCTCACGATGCTCTACAGCGCCTCCCTCTTCATCTCCGCCACCATAAGCCTCCATCTTCTCCTCCTTGATTAGGCATCGAGACTCTATTTTCCCCTATAGCCTCTTACCATTCATGACCTTTTTCCCTTTTTGCAACAGCCCCGGCGTTCGTTTTTCACATCACAAGTGAGAACCAGTCACCACACACAATCTCTATATCGTCCCTCACCGTTATCTTCTTACAGCCTTCTCTTCCGTTGTGGCATCTCACTTCTCAGGTTCGCTATTTTATCCTCGAACCCTACGAAATTGTGTTATGCTATTTTCTTTTGTTTTTTTCCTAAGATCTAAAGTCGATTTTCATCCTTGAAACCTATAATTGCTTCTGTTGTGTTCGGATCTATGGTTTATTTCCCCTTTCTTTCTTGTTAATTTGACAGTTGAAGTTCATTCAGAGAACCTCTAATTCATGTTAAACTGATGCTAATTTGAAAATATGTCTAATGCTTAGTGCAGATTTATTGTTGATTGCTCTCTAATCAAATGATTCAATCTTAAGATTGTATGTGTGAAGAAAAAATGAAACTTGAGAGGTGATTTTATCCAATTTTTGTTGATTCGGTTGGATTCTTATTTGACAATTCTTATTGTTTTGTTTATGTTGTTTTGTAGCTACTGAACAAATAAAGGGGACAACAAATGAATGAGGTTTTAACCATTAACAATAGTTATATCCTTTAAGTTGTATGATAAGGTAATTTTCTGCTGAATTGGAACTGGATTTTTCGATAATTTACAGTGTTTTAAGGTTTGCTTAGACCTATTTTGGGTTTAGCTGATGTTGTAGTTCAAGTTTGTTGAACTGGTGCAGGTTTGTGTTTTGTTTTGGTTTGTGGGTTGCTGTTCTGTAGTAGAATTTTCTGGTTTTGGGGTACGGCAGCTGCAGATGAGTCGGATTACTAGTCTCGTATCAGGTGTTTCTCTCATTCCTCCCGATTCATTACTTCGGAGTGGTAGTATTTTAGCTCAAAGTACTGGTTTTTAACTTTTATTATAATTCTTTTGCTCACATATTTTGATTGAACTAGCATCAGAAAACTACTATTTTTTATTTGAGATATGGAATATTGGTTAAGAATGAATCTTTTATGTACTAATGTTAAATGGTAATCAGTGCATAATTCTTGTTATTTTATACCTTAGGTTGGTTTCAATTCTTTGCTTTTGATCCATACCTTCAACCTCTTCTATGACATCTTTGTCATTGACACACAATCAGACACTACTCAGTTATAATGCTATTGTTTATTTACGATTTCTGAAGAACTTGAAAGTACATGAGTATATAGGACAATTGTTTTAGTCCACTTTTTCTAAGGATTCTGCAAAACCTTTCATCTGTCAATGTCCATTAACTGCTATAAAATTGGCTGGCTAGTACTTCCAATTCCTCTATACCTCCATAGGCTATAGGGTAAGTAAGTTATGTTCTTTTTCTTGTGTTGGTTTTAATGTTAGAGGTTTTAGTTAAGCATATGTGATAACTTGAATCACTTTAAATTAACGTTAAGAAGCTACATCTAGAGGGAAGATTAAATCAAATAGTAGATAAAGATCTAATTTGAAAGTGACTTAGTTGAATTGGAAGAAATGGTACACGTTGCATTCTTGTGTACACATTTTAGGTGACTTTGTTGATTATGTGGAATTGCATATCCCTGACTCTTAAGCATCAATTGTAAATATTATAGTATGTGACCAAACCTTCTAAATTAGTAATTGTCCTTTTTACCTCTTTTTTTTCCCTACAATGTTGAACTGTGTGTTTGATTTTGATGAAGGGTGGTGGAAAGGTACAGTGGTCCTATGAAAACTTCCTAATTTTTCTTATCGTTTATCTTTTGTTTGGTTTGTGGTGTATTATAGGCATGCTTATGCATCAACTTTTCTTCTTTTGTTTAAATGAGAATAGGTTGCAGGTGACAGCATAAACTTACTGAGGATTCAATTGATGTACTTCATGGGATATTTGGTTGGTAGAGGAGTGGAGTTAAAGCCATTACTTTATTATTTATTATTTTCCTCTGCAGGAGTAACTGGACTGATTACCTTTGGTATTTAATTTAGATTTGAATCCCTTGAATAGAGTTGATGCATGTAGAAGTTTATTGGGTAGATGAAAAAGGGAAAAGGAGTGTTGCGTGAACGTCAAACGTTGAAACTCGCTCTGAAAGATGAAAAAGGGCAAATGTTGTAAGATTGATTGTAAGTATTCTGATCTATGAAACTAAAATTGACTTGTGGTTCTGCTTTATCGATTTGAATAAAATTATGAAATTGAAACAGATCTATGTGAACAGAACTGCAATGTGAAATTAATGGATTAGTTTTTAATGTGTTCATAATTAAAACCTTTACTAGAAAAAACCAGCATAATTTGTATTGGTTAATACACCAATCTACTAAGGATGCTAATAGATTTAACCAACAAAATCAGTTTGGTTAATACACAATCTACTAAGCAGAATTCACCAAAATCTGTTTGTTAGTTCTAGATTAATTTTGTGCATGCCATTCACATGGTATTAGAATAAAAATCACATGCTTTCACTTGTTATTAGAATTATGTGCTTTTAATTTGTATTACTTGCAGTTTGGTAATAGAATAGAAATCATTTGGTTTCACTTGTTCTTTAAATTATGTGTTTTCACTTGGTATAGTCTGTACTTTGACACGTGCAATGTATGGGCTAGTTAATTCTGTTCTTTAATGATGATACAATATTCTAATATTATTTAATATTTATTTAGGTATTTGGAGATTCAACACCATTTCACGAGGACGAAGTTTCGAATGTTCAAGAAAGTTTAGCAAATTCGATTCTTGAATTTATATGAAGTAGCCTAAGATTGTTTAGATTTAATTTGGTTAGGCGTGTTTAGGTAGTAGTCTAAGATTGTGTAGCTTTGCTTAGGCTTGTTTGTGCTTTTGTTTGGAGCATAAGATTGTTTAGTTTTAGTAGGAGATATTTAGATCCGATGGTACTTTCGGAATAGTATTTCATGAATATTTTGTAACTTAATTTAAGTACAATTTGGTGGTATGATATTTGGTTTTATGATATTTTTTATTGAAGGTAGTGATGAAGTTTCGATTTATTTATAATTTGGTGGTGTGTATATATATATATATCTATCTGTGTGTGCGGGCGCGCAATATTGTAGGAGAATCTGGGATTAAAAAAGAAAGAAATAGTATATGCTTTTAAATCGGTTGAACTGACTTAAAATAAGTTACTGAGTCGGTTAAACCGATTTAAATTTGATATTTTAAATCGGGTACACCCGATTTAAAAAGGTAACAGATTTTTTGAATTTTTTTAAATTGGTCTAACCGATTTAAATAAAACTAAATAAATCGTGCTACCCGATTTAAAAACTTTTTTTAAATCGGATTGACAACTGATTTAAAACAAAAAAACTTACTAAATCGATCGATTTTAAATCGGTTGTTGAACCGATTTAAAAAGCCTCCAGGAACCGATTTAAAAAGTGTTTTTTCCACTAGTGCTATAACTAAGTTTGATAGTATTAACTTCAAACGTTGCGTGTTTATTTGACAGTAAGTTTCAGTTTATTTGACAGTTTCAATAGTTTCAGAACAATCTCATTGTTTGTGAATAGCTTTCTCTGAACTGTGACCTCCACCTTTATTGTCTTTAAAGTTTGGAGGAGTCTATTTATCTATATATTTTAAGAAAAGTTCAGCCGCAGTCTGTAGGTGAAACTTAGATTTTTCATCTTTGGGCATAGACGAGTCCATTTCCTTTCCTTTTCAAAATTGCAGCATATCACTGTAAAATTGCAGCAACCACTCAAAATATTGCTTCCTGAATGACAGGGAAGAAAATAAATTGAAACACAGATCACACTTTAAGAACATCATTATGAACTTACAAAAACTCCCTATGTAATTAAGAACATATGCATTATGTGGAAGTTGTTTTGCATTGCAGACACTCCTTAATCCCTTTTGTCCACCATAAATAATCAACCCTGCTTAATTAGTTAATCACTTAATTTTATTAGTCAGTAATTACTTGAAATTAGTTACTAACTTAGTGAGTAATGTGTGTTAAGTGATTCTGTTTTTTTGGCCTTGATGATGATTTTGTATGATTTTGTTTTTATAGTCTTTGAAATTAATAGTATAAGAAGAATCTTGCAGCATTAGGTGCACCATTGTTTATTGTCTTCACCACCAAGTTTGATTCATATGGTTTTAAATTGCGATCACCAACTGTAATTGCGGCCACCATATAAATGATTATGAGGTGTCTATAATGGTTTCACAGCCAAAATTTTGTCTGTGTTGGCCTCATTTTGCTGCTATATAGAGCTTTTGTTGTAAAAATCCATTATCATATTATGCCTTATGACACTAACAATTAAACCAAATTTATATAGATAAAATCTGTTGTTCTTAGCTTAGCTTTATATAATATTCTTCTTTACAATTGAAATGCATTAATGGAGTTTTGCACATTGAAAGTTTATTGCACTGCAACTCCTTTTGTCTGTTAAAATTATTGGACTTGTGTCTAGTAACATTTTTTTGACATAAGTGTAAAACAAAATCATATTGTTATTGATGTTGGTCTCATATTGATTTACAGGCTGAATATCATGAAAATTTGGCCAAAGTGACACAAACTTATGGTGGTGCTACTCATGACACTCAAGAGGTTGATGGATCGCAAAGAATTAAAATATGGAAAGATGTTTCCAAGGGTAAGTCTCGGGGAAGATGTTATGGTACTGGACACTTGGCTAAAAACCTTAAGTATAAAAACTTGATTTATGAGGCAGAGAGACCTCACAATAGGGCAGAGAACCAGATCATTGAAGCTGCTAGAGCTGAGGCTGCTGCAGCACGTGCAGATGCTGAGGCTGCTAGAGCTGAGGTTGCTGCAGCACGTGCAGATGCTGATGCTGCTAGAGCCGAGGCTGCTGCGTCAACTGCGAGAACCAGATCATTGGAAATAAAGTTTGAAGAATTCCAAAGTCGCATGATGGCTTTGGAGACGGCCTCCTGTAGTGGTCATTCTCGTCAGAGTTCTCATCCTCATTATGATAATGAATTGGATGATCAATCGGTTGATGAAGAGGAAGATGCTTGATTTTGTTGGTTGTAGACTTTGTGGGTTATTTTGATGGTAATTTTAAGAGCTATTTTGATAGGTTATATATTTTGTGGGATATTTTGGTGGGTCATATATTTTGTGGGTTGTTATTTTGATGGATGTAGACCTTTTTGTTGACAATCTATATATATGGTTATATATGAGAAATAGACGGTCATGTTAAGAATTGATGAATTTAAATAGATGTAGAACTTTTTGTTGAGATTCTATATATATATATATATATATATGAGAAATAGATGTTTATGTTAAGAATTGATGAATATATATATATATATATATATATATATATATATATATATATATATATATAAAAACAAAAACGTCAGCTTTTAGCAGACGCTATGTAATTCAAAAATTAATATATAGCATCCATCAAGGGCAGACTCTACAGTTAGAGTCTGCCAAAGTGGACTCTACCAGTGACGTTTTATAATGCAAATATATATTTGTAGCGTCTATCACAAGCCGATGCTAGTAGCGTCTGCCTTATGTACATGTTGTAGTGTCCACTTGGCGTCTAACGTGACAGATGCTAAATAGCGTCTATTGGACGCAACTGTCTAGCTTCAGGCATTTAAGTGTCTATCACGACACAGACGCTAAGTAGACGCTAAGAACTACGTAGCGTCTGTTTTTGGCCATTTAGCATCTCATTTAGGCCGACGCTAAAAAGCATATTTGTTGTAGTGACTCACCACACCAACACCGGCAACAAAGCAAGCGCATTACAACGTGCAATCAACAGAGATTCAGAAACTGAGGAGAATGTTTGTGGGGGAGGTGGAGCATCCAGATACTACATACAATGTGCAAAACGCATTTCACATAGAGGGTTATTTTGGTACCAAGGTCACACCCTTAGGAGCGAACTTGGCGCTCCTTGATGAATAGACAGAAGGGGAGATTGAAGCAATAAGGAAGGAAGCCAGTGATTGGTTAGAACTAGGGGTGTCAAAATGGATGGATTGGATGGATTTGGATTGGATTGTTAATGGATGGATCAAAGTAATCCATTAATCCATTAAAATGATGTTTTCTCTTCCCACCCCCCGTGAATCTTATATTTCTTTTTGTTTTTCATTATATATATATATATATATATATATATATATATATATATATATATATATATATATATATATATATATATTAATGTCTTCCATTTATTTTATTCATCGTAATCATTTCAAGTTCAACTATTTACAGTCACACACTTTATTTTTTTTGCAAATTTGATCATGTCTCACAATTTAATTGAAACAAATCTTGATATTTATTGTTTAAGAGGTGCATTGTTGTCAATACTTTGTTTCTTTTATTTTTTTTTACTCTTATATTTTTTTTCTTATTCACTTCATTTAGTAATTGTTTTCTTTATAGTATAATAGACCATTAAATCCAATTTTCATAACTGATCAAGACAAAATACACCAATGATGTATTTTTTATTACATATTTTTTTTGTTTTTTGTTCGCCACCGGTATCATATACATTTTAATATTAAAATTTCTCTATCATATTTTCTATTATTACATATTACATCTAATCAGACATGTGCGTGCACGAGTCTAAAGTTCTAGTTAATTTTAAAATAATGTACCAGGTTTATACGTAGTTAGTAATATTACTATAATCTTTTGTGAGTCCATTTTATACGGACCCTATTCCTTACAGGTGAATGCTACAGTGAGTGAGCTGAATAGGTCCCTCACTGGTGAGGAGTAAAATTTTTATTTTTGAACCATTGAGATCTATCTTGATATTCATTGTATTGTATGCACATGATCCTGTCATATACTATCTTCCTCATCAACAACATCACCACCCGAAACCCACTTCACTGCCACCAACATCATCCGCTAGAAAAACCCAATACAAAGCTCCGTTCTCTTTAGAAACTTCAACCGCAACCCACCATTAACAACCGCCTCACTCAATTCTAAATTAATTGTCGTCATCACCGATCCTTCACTTTCCTTCTCTTGTTGATTAATGAGAATTATTGCAAATTTGTAATGGGATGCTTTGATTTTACCAATACAGAGCTGAATAGGAATTCTTGCCAATGGGATGCTTTAGTTTTACCTAGGGGTGGACAACGGGCCGGTTTGGGTCGGTATGGGCCCAAAACCTCAAACCGGCCCAATCCACGGGTGATATCTACTGGCCCAAATCAATCTGGTTTTGGGGTTCGGGTAAAGCGGGTTCGGGTTAAGCGGATAACGGGTCAGACGGGTAGTTTGTTACGGGTTGGGCTGTATCTAGGCCAAACGATTTTTTTTTTTTGGTACATTAATGGGCCACTTTTCTTTTGAAATTAGGCTGCTTTGTCTCATTCATGCTACAAATTAGGCCCTTATTTTACTTTTGGATCATTTTTCTGTTTCATTTTAATGATAATTAAATTCTACAAATTAAATACAAATTGGGTCCTTTTTAGTTTTTATTGTATCATTTTAATTTCAGTCCAATTAAATTAACACACAATATATAAAATACATTTATAAACATAAACAATAGTATATACTCAACAAAACACTAATAAAAAATATTACAACACTTATAATTCATAAACACTTTATTTTTTGACTGAATAATTCATAAACACTTGAAGAACTAGATTGGGATTTATATTCATTTCAATACCAACATCACTTTTCAATTTTCATTTTCACTCTACTCTTGATGTAACTCCTGCACAACAATAAAAGGATGATGGTTCTTCCTTCAAGCCTCCAAATCTTAGAGTTTCCTGGGATAAATATCTATTTTTATAGTTAAAACAAGGACTAAGGATCCTCAAACCAGAAGCACGGAGATGTTATTTCTGCAAAAGGGAAATAATTATTAAGATACAACAAATAAAATGATAAAATAAATTGTAAGAGTTAAATATAAATATCACTACCTATCTCAATAGTCAATATACAAGTTCACAGATTTATGGATCCAACATTTTACACAAAAAATTTTATATTACCTTTCAATGAACCATAAATCATAAATCAAATAAAAATAAGATACTATGTAGATCTTTTTTTTTAATACTGCAAACCCACTAAAGGGAGAGGCAAGGAAGACAAAAGCTCTTCCTGAACCAAACCCACTAAAACCAATAACAGAACAGCAAAAGCCAAGGAAATTGCAACTAAAATTGCTACATCAAAGGCTAAGTCTACAGACCAGAAAAAAAACAAGATTCCATCAAACAAATCTCAGGTTCCACATTCCATGTAGATCTGAAGAGGAATGTGTAGATCTGAAGATTATTATTTACCATGTAGATTTAAAGATTAAAAACGACAGATCAAAATGCTAGTCAAATACAGAGAAGACTTGAAAACTTTAACAAAAAACGAAATAAACAGATCAAAACTCTAACCTTTGTCTACGCCTTCAACCTCGCAAAGAAGTGTAGCCTCTTTGTTTCTCAGCCATGAGGAGTTTTATATCTTTCTTCTTATGTAAAGAAATCGAAAACGAAAAACCCAATAAAGAAATCGAAAACGAAGAAAATGGAGGAGATAGATGGTGGATACTTTGAGTTCGACGGCGGTGGAGGGAAATCGAACGAACGAGTGGAGAAAACGAAGGAACGAGTGACGGCGGCTGAGTGTTTCACTCTGCTAGGGTTTGGAAAAATAACAAAGTGTGAGTGGGAGAGGAAACAAAAGGAATAGATCAAACGATGAAACGGCGTCATTATAGTTATTAATTATTATTAGTAATAAAAAATATATATATATTAAATGATGGGTCGGTTCGGTTATCCGTGGTTGACAAAACCAAAACCGGACCCGCCCATCTCTAGTCATATGAAACCGATGTTTAGACCCGCGAAACCCGTTTTTTGCTTGAACCCGACCCGGTTCGGTTTTTTTTGTTGGGCTAACACGGATTGGGCCAGTTTTTCGGGTCCTGTCCACCCCTAGTTTTACCAACTAGATGGTTAACAATGAGAATTTCGTATATGACAGGATCATGTGCATATAATTGTACATATTTTGTTTTAATCTGAACCGTTCATTAGATCTCAATGGTTGAAAAATAAAAATTTTACTCCCTCAGCTCACTCACCGTAGCATTCACCTCCCATACATTACATAACGAGTAAACAGTCACTTTGGTCCCTGAAAGTGACACTCGCTGTCAAACAAGTCCCTGAATTAACGAAAATTGAAAAAACCTCCCTGAATGTTAATTCTGTTAGTCAATTTGATCCAAAACGTTGTATATCTGTTAAGTGTGATGACATGGCATTATGAATATGATATTTTAATAATTTGTTGTTTTTTTAATGTCCACTTTGCTTTTATTTTAATTAAATTTCTAAAATAATAATTAAATAAAACACAATATATTAAAGCAAAATCAAACCCAAAATTTATCATTAAACATTTATCCCTAATTGTTCTTCTTTCTTTGTTTCCTTTACAAACTCTATCTCTTGCTTTTAAATCCCATCAACAAACATAAATGTTCATCTTCTTCCTCAACTCTTCCTCTCAACCATTTATCAAGTACCAATGCATCATACCCATCTTCACATCTTCTTCCATTTTCTTAAAAAACATTTTGGAAAATAAAGGAGAAACACAATCTTCATGCATCCAAAATTAGCACACGAAAATCAGCACAAACCTTACTAGATCTAGAGATCAACTTGCTTGAAAATCACGGATTCTGACTGTGCTTTGTCAAACGAACATGTTGCAAACTGAGTCAAGTGGATTGGCTTTGAACATGGTTTCTGTTTTCATCATGTTGTTGTTAAGATTTTTTAGAGATTTTTTGTTAGTAGATGTATGTTTTTAATTAAAGGCGTGAAGGTTTTTAGATCTGGATGAATGATTTCGCTTTCAGATTTGATGTTTTTTTTTTCTTTTACAAAGAGGTTTGAAGGTGAAAGAGTAGGATGAATATTCATTTTTCAGGTTTGAAGGTAGTATGTAGATGAGTTGCTATGTAGGAATGCTATGAATTTATTTTAACTAATTCTGTTTTATTATTTATTTGTTAAATTAATGTTAATTAGAATAAATGACAAGTGGACATAAATAATTTAAGAAATTATTAAAATATAACAGTCAATATGCCACCTCAGCATGTTCTATGACACATTTTCAAAATTTAACAGATGTTTAACGTTTTGGACTAAATTGACTGACGGAATCAACATTCAAGGAGTATTTTTTAATTTTCATTGATTCAAGGACTTATTTGATAGCGAGTGACACTTTCAGGGATCAAAGTGGCTGTTTACTCCAAGTGAAATCTTGGTATCCACGTTTGAATTTGTCAATCGTCACCAGTGACATCAAAGAAAACAACAACAAAATGGAGTCCGCATCTTCAAGAAAATAACAAAATAAAATAATGAAAATGTTAAACAGGGTTTCGAAACTAATTAAAGTTGTTAATATGAAAATTTTATCTTTGAATTTCTGTATTCAATATTTTAAAAAATGTAAAAATTTATCTTTCCATCATTATTTTTCTCATTTATTTTCATTTTTAGTATATTTAAGGCTTAACTACACATTTGGTCCCTTACGTTTATTTTAGGTTTCAATTTGGTCCCTTACGTTTAAAAAGTATCAATTTGGTCCCTTACGTTTATTTTAGGTTTCAAGTTAGTCCTTTCCGTCAATTTTGTCACATGTGGCAGTCAATTTGCATATGTGGACTGACACGTGGCACTTAGACACAGTGACACGTATACTGTTCAAACGTTGAAAGTGACAAAACTAACAGAAAGGACTAACTTGAAACCTAAAATAAACGTAAGGGACCAAATTAAAACCTAAAATAAACGTAAGGGACCAAATATGTAGTTAAGCCAAAAATATTTAACTAATGTCCGGAACACATAAAATAAAACCTTTTACTACTACTTTTCAACGTTCTTTCTCTCTGTCTATGTGGATTTTCTTTTTATAGAAGTGGAAGCAATCTCATGACTAATAGTAATACATATTAAAATCCATAAATTCCTCAAAATTCCACCCATTTTCAACAAAGCAAGCATCAAACAAACAAATTCCACCATGTCCATACCACAAACCCACCTCATCGCCTACCCTTTCCCAACATCCGGTCACATAATACCCCTCATCGACCTTACAAAAAACCTCATCACTCGCAACATAAACGTCACTGTTTTATTAACTCCATCAAACCAACACCTACTTCCTCCAAACTATTCCCCTCTTCTCCAAACTCTTGTTCTTCCATCACCTCAATTCCCAAACCCAAACCAAAATCGACTTATTGCCACAATCACTTTCATGCACCAACATCACTACCCGATTATCCTTCAGTGGGCCCGGGTTCACCATTTACCACCTTCAGCCATCATCTCTGACTTTTTCCTTGGTTGGACTCATCTCCTCGCACGTGATCTCGACGTGCCACGCTTAGTGTTTTCCCCTTCTGGTGCCTTCGCCCTTTCTATATCCTTTTCCTTATGGCGTGACTTGCCTCAAAATGACAACCCGGATGATCCTAATTCCGTCGTTTCGTTCCCGAATCTGCCAAATTCTCCGTTTTACCCCTGGTGGCAAATTTCTCATTTGTTTAGAGATAAGAAAGTGGAACAAGATTGGGAGATGATGAGAACCATGTTTCTCTTTAATCTTGATGCTTGGGGTGTTGTTTTCAACTCTTTCATTGATTTGGAACCAGCTTACTTTGACCACATAAAGAAAGAACTTGGACATGAAAGAGTTTGGGCCGTCGGTCCAGTTTTGCCACTTGATTCCGGTACTGAACCGGAAGAAAGAGGTGAGGCCAGCACCGTTTCATGCCTGGAACTCACCACGTGGCTGGATAAGCGTGAGGACCGGTCAGTTGTTTATGTTTGCTTTGGGAGTCGTACATTTCTCACGACAGCTGAGATGGATGTGCTGACAAGTGCATTGGAGTTAAGTGGAGTCCATTTCATATTATCTGTGAGGGTTCCGGATGAGCGACGTGTGGAGGAGGATTGTGGAAAGATATCGAGTGGTTTCATCGAACGAGTGAGGGAAAGAGGGTTCGTCATTCAGGGATGGGCATCGCAGTTGGTGATACTGGGTCACCGTGCAGTAGGTGCATTCTTGACTCATTGTGGGTGGAACTCTGTGTTAGAAGGGTTGGTTTCTGGTGTGGTGATGCTCACGTGGCCTATGGGTGCCGATCAATATACGAATGCAAAGTTGTTAGTGGACCAGTTAGGTGTGGCGGTTCAAGCTGCCGAAGGGGATGAGAAGATTCCAGAAATAAATGATCTTGTGAAGGTAATAAAAGGGTCTCTGGGAAGGACAAAAGAGAGGGTGCGAGCTGAAGAGCTGAGGGATGCTGCATTGGGTGCCATTAAGGAAAATGGAAGTTCTCAAAAACAGTTGGATGCACTAGTGAAAGAGCTTAATGAACTTAAGAATGACTAATTCACGATTTGCATGTTTTAAAAGAAAATGTTTCGGTTTCAAGTGATCGGTGATTCAATGAGAAGTCTAAGACGCATGTTTCAAGTTTCAACCCTTCAATGTGGTGTTGGTTTGGTTCTACTTTTCTTCAACTATGTTAAGATTTTACATGAAACGGGGAATCATAGCTTTTATGGTAAGCCAGCCCCCCAAATAAGTACATCTGTTATTGTTTTTTGAGAGATGACGTTTCCTTTTATTCCTTCATTACTCTTCTGTTGTTGCACATTATAGGCACTGATTAGAAATCCCTTGTATTCCTTTAATGCTCTTTAATGTGCATATTGCTCGTTAGATCCTATGTTCACTGTTTTTCCAAGTTGCCTTAAAGTTGTTGATAATGTGTCCTTTGTCATCATACATGTATAGATAGAAGGCTTAGTTTTTTTAAGTATTGATCTAGAATGGACAACTTATAGAAGTGTTCCATATTAAAATTTTCCTTGTTTTGAGGCGAATGTATTATTGGGCATATTCTCATATGAGTGATCAATTTGGAACTCTGCTTGCTGGAGGAAGTATGCCAATTGGAAGTTTGATATACATGAATGACAATTATGAAATTGAAGAATTATAGATGAAATGAGATTGAATTGGGTTGAAGAATTAATTTCCTGCAAAAGACTATGAAATTGTTTAGCAGGATAGGTGAATGGTCTCGGTTTATTAGTTCTAGCTTGATTCAAGAGCTTGTCTCGGTGTTCATTAAATTATATTGACTGAGGTAGGTCGATTGGGCAGCAGAATGATGTAAAAAATATATTAATACTGTTGGTCTCTTGGTGTCTCTGCGATTATAGCCAACCAAATCTGAAACATTATTAATTAGTGCAGTGCCATTGCAAGAGTTCGAATAAGTTAATAGGTAGCTGGCACGTGACTGGTAAGATACTAAGTGGTTTCGTCGTCTAACAAGTTAGCAAGAGAGGGTTCGTGATTGAGGAGGGATGGGTGCCGTAGGTAGTGAGTGATTCATAGTCACCGTGCAATGGTATCGTTCTTGACTCACTGTGGATGAAACTCAGTGTTAGAAGGGCTGGTTTCTGGTGTGGTGATATTGACATGGCCGATAGGGGAAAACCAATATACGAACAAAGTTTTTAATGGACAAGTTAGCCTTGACGCAGTGGAAGGCAATGTTCCTGAAATAAACAATCTTGCGAAGATAATAAATGGGATCTTCATTTGTAATAATACCTCAATGTATGAGAATAGCTACGAAAATCAGAGTTTTTAGGCTATAAATAGGAC
This sequence comes from Trifolium pratense, assembly GCF_020283565.1. Classification (NCBI taxonomy): domain Eukaryota; kingdom Viridiplantae; phylum Streptophyta; class Magnoliopsida; order Fabales; family Fabaceae; genus Trifolium; species Trifolium pratense. The sequence goes on from NC_060065.1 coordinate 24,486,896, forward strand.
CTTATATCATTTAAAAGCCAAGTTGTCCCCATTGTAAACACTCTCGAACATGGTTGCTAAAATCACGAGTTAACACGTAAAATCATCCGATTTTATGTTTCTAGGTATGAAAATCAAGTTAGATTGGCGGTAAACTTGTTTTCTAGTCAACTCGTGATACAATCAATTTTGAACAAGTTAACCCCTAGTGAAATCGGTAAAATCGAGTTAATTTATTTAGATTTTACCCGATTTTAAAGAAATTAACTCTTTTTTTTAGTTCGTTTTAATTTTTATTAACTTTATAAATAACTATAAACTTTTATTTTGTGGATAGTTTGTTATATGTTTTTTATAATTTGGTGTGATGATTTAAGTTGTTTGATTACAAGTTTATAAGCATGACATTTTATTATGACTATTTGATATATTTTTGTTTATTAATTAACTTTAAGATTTTGAATCATTGATGCATTTGCAGTATTATGTAAGAATATATATCATGTATATAATAATTTTAATAATATTTTATTGTGAAATAAAATCGTACAAGTTTACGAGTTGATTCCACTTGATCACCACGAGTTGAGGCAAAACTTCAATTTTGACAACCTTACTCTTAAATTCATTAAAGTTTTTTCTAGTTTTTAGTCTTATGTACCATTGAAGTTATCTCATTCTGATTCGATCAGAATAGATACTCTTAAAATAGTTAGCGGCATTTTCTTAGCAATAATGATACAATAATTAAGAAGTTGGATTCAATTTAGTTTATGTTTTATTCGTAAGAACACAAGAAGATATATTTTTTATTTTTTATTTTTATTGAGATGATTATTTGGCTAAATTTTATTTATTTAATACAAAATTACTTAGTTTCCATGTTGCCTTGAAAACTTGAGACTTTAAGACAAAAAGAAAATAGACTTGTCCAATACCAATGGCTCAAAAGAAAAACAATCATACAATAATCCGAGTAATATCATAACCAATCCATATTTTAGCTTGTGTTTGACCTACCGCAGTACTTTATAATAGTATGATTGCCAACTTGAGTAGATTCAAATGACATGGTTAATTATTATGGAGCCATTTGATTTGGGTATAACAAATTTAACAATGGCTCGTTGGTTTTGGTTATACATATATGGAGTATATTATAACCATCTAAATATTCAATCATTTGCATTACCAGGTATTATTTTGCAATAATCCAATAAAGACATTTTAAGTGCTTTACTAAAAGAAAATATATTTTAAGTATGGGATACGGCCACTTGTTATCCGAAAATAAAAGTAAATTTACCAAAATATAAGTGTTCATGCAAGTTAAATGGTATAGGAGTATGTCAATATCAATGAGCTTTGACGGTTTTGACTATATATTATTTGCGAGACAGTGTGCAATGTCATCCATCAATCCTGACTATAAATCAACACACTTTCTTATTCAATTTTATCATATCCCAAACTCCAAACACGTAACAAAACAAAAAACCAATTAAGACAATGGCAATTAAGTTGTTTCTCCTAATGACGTTGCTCTCCCATGTTGCATCTTCTTTCTCAGAATGGTGTCACCCACAAGACAAAATGGCCCTTCTCCAAATAAAGAAAGAACTCAACAATCCAATCATTCTTTCCTCATGGAAATCAAACACTGATTGCTGCAAAACGAGCTGGAATGGTGTAACTTGTTTTCCCTCAAATAACCGAGTCAGTGAATTAACTATTACAGACGACAACAATCTTATCACCTCTAAATTTCCACTTTCCGTTGGTAACTTATCATACTTAGAATCTCTATCTTTCTATCATTTACCAAACCTCACCGGTCCAATACCTATTAAGTCCATATCCGAGCTTTTCAAGCTTAAAACCCTTATAATTACCCGAACCGGGATGTCAGGCACAATACCCAACTTCCCGGCCCAAATGGAACAGCTCACTTACTTGGATCTCTCATCCAACCACTTTTCAGGTAAACTTCCCTATTATCTATACAAATTGCCAAAACTCGGAGTAATAAGCTTTCACGACAACTTTTTGACGGGTCCAATTCCTCCATCATATGGTTACTTCAATAATAAAAACACCCCCACTTTATTTTTCTCTCATAACCAATTATCGGGGAGACTCCCAATTTCATTGTCAAGGCTAATTAACCCTACCGTTATTGAATTTTCTTATAATAAATTTGAAGGTGATGCCTCCATGCTTTTTGGCTCAAACAAAACCACAAGGGAAATATACCTTTCACAAAACATGTTTAAATTTGATCTTGGAAAAGTTGAATTACCTAAGACCTTGACAGCTTTAGAGGTGAGCCACAATCAAATCTATGGGAAGCTTCCCTTGGGAATAGAAAATTTATACCCGTTGAATGTAAGCTATAATAATTTGTGTGGTAAGATTCCAAAGGGTGGATATATTCATCTATCTGATGTGACTTCGTTCTTCCACAACAAATGCTTATGTGGATCTCCTCTTCCAAGTTGCAAGTGATCATTGTATTGTATTGTATTGTATTATATCCGATAATGGGGTAATTAATCTTTAGTGCATTAATTTGCCTTACATTTTACAATATTAATTACTTCCAATAGTTTTGTAATGTATTCGTTTTACAAGTCATGTGTGGTTTTTAATTACCATGCAGTGGTACTACTTTAAGAATAAGAGTCTAGGCATTTTTATTATTAGTTACATGTTTGGTACTATTTTTTAAAGTGTAAAAGATTAATCACAAATCTTCAACAGTAAATAGTCTATAACATTTTATAATTGTTTTGAATTTAATTTATATAGATTGTCAAATTGTCTAAACCCCGTAGTAGTAGTAGTGAATGAAAGTCAAACATGAATTAGATTGAGAAGATGAAGAAGAACAGCGCCGCAACCGACATAATTTATAAGCTAAGTGGAATCGCCATAATAATAAAGAAGTCACTATAAGATTTAAACAAGTTCTAAATCTAATATAAGGACTTAATCAAAGAGCGACTTTTTCGATTTTCGATTTTTCTCTTTATATGCCAATCGATCATCGTTCCCTTTTATAGAAGGTTAAGTGAATGTTTTCTATTAGCTTTATTCCCTTTAATTGTTAGATCAAGTGACATATTGGTGACTCACTTTAATGACATTGGTTTTTCTTCAAGTAGTATCATAACATATAACTCATCATTTACAAATTATAGAAAAGTGAGAGTTTACAAGATATATAAGAAAGATGCCCCGCATCTCTAAAATGGGACAATAAAGCCAATTTTCTAGGCTCATCGTAGGCTTAAACCACTTAATTAAAATAGAACTTTTTTTGAGCAAAGAACTAAAATTAAAGAAAAGTGAGAGTTTACAAGATAGTATATAAGAAAGATGCCCAGCATTTCTAAATTGGACAATAACGCCAATTTTCTAGGCTCATCATAGGCTTAAACCACTTAATTAAAATAGAACTAAAATTATTGTAATTTAAATTAAACATGAATAAAATTAAAAATTGTCTAAAGTTTTGACTTAAAATTTTTCTTGTTTCCCTTCTAAGTAGCTCCTTTAAGATCTTCTAACGAGCACTAACAGTGGTAGATACTGCACCGATGAGATATTCGTGTTGACAGCAAAAATTAAACCCACTGTAAAATGCAAGTCAACTTCTACCAACTGTGATGAAAAAAAATCACACCAATAGCATACTTGATGTGTGGAACAAATAAATCAAGCAACCAATATCAACGGAAAAGACAATTATAATCGCAAACTAAAGATAAAACAACGAGATTAAGGAACATCCATAGAGATCTGAAAACTAATATCGTGAAGTCCGATGCCTTTAGCTTCAGTGTTTGTTGTCATGGAGATGGTCAATGGGAGGAATAAAACAGAATGTTTTGACCATGTAAGCCTCGACAATTTTAACCTGCGAGTTGGATCTTTATGAATCTCATGTTGCCAGTATATAACTTTTGATATCAATAATCTATAAAAAAAAACATTCACATTTGGGGCAAAGAGGCATCAGATTGGGATCACATGATCAAAAGACATATCTTACAGGGCACTACTGTAATAAAATTTGTAAATTGTAATAATGTATCACATACACATGACTTTGGTCCTTATTATACATGATCAAGTAAGTAATAGATCAGCTTAAAAACTGAGAAGATGGTATTTACAGGTCCCTTCAAATTTCATAACATTTTACAATATGGTAGCTATATCAATTCCTTACCCGATCAAGTAAACAAATTCATTGATTTGATTTTTGGCATTCTATCTTGCCACAAATGTAGTTACTGACATCTGATTCGAGGAAATTGCTTCAGGTAAACCTCTTCCGGTGTAAAATCCAGGCATCTTCGGCTGAGGCAATAGTTTCTCACCATTCAGCATAAGAATGACAGAAGACATGTCTGGCCTATCCGCTGGTTTTTGTTGCACACACAACAAACCCACATGTATGCATCTAAAGACTTCAGAAGAATTACATGTTTCAAGTAAGTGTCTATCTAGCAATTCCAATGGTCTGTTTTCAGTCCAGAGTCTCCATGCCTAAAAAATGGAAAAGAAAAGTCGTTGTCACTTTGAATCTTATCTAATATGACTGAGACAATTCAACTGGTGTGTAAAATAGATTGTCATCGAGCTTACGTGTCCAAGAAGGTTAAGGGAGTGTTCCGGATCTGAAAATCCCTTATTCTTTTTACCGCTAATTATCTCTAGTACCAATACACCAAAACTAAAGACATCTGATTTTATGGAGTAATGGCCATGCACGGCATACTCTGGAGGCATGTAGCCACTGCAAGTATTGTATGCGAAGGAATAAGTCCACAAATGAAAAGAAAAATAAACAAATGAAAAGCTCACAACCTATCCACTAAGCACAAATAGAGAGAACTTACTAGGTTCCAACCATTCTCTTAGTTTTGGCTTCAATTTGATCAACCCCAAATATTCGAGCTAGACCAAAATCTGAGATTTTTGGATTCATATGGGCATCGAGTAGGATATTGCTAGTTTTCAAATCTCTGTGAATAATTCTCAGTCTAGAATCATGATGAAGGTAGAGAAGACCTCTAGCAATGCCAGCAATAATGTAGGAACGTTGAGACCATCCCAAAACCTTGCTTCTTGTTTCATCTGATTAATTTCACTTACATGTTTAGATTGCCACTTAATCAAAAACTTTACGGTTAATTATATAAAGATGTTTAAGAGTTTTAAGTTAAACATCAAAGAGACAAACCAAAAATGAAGTAGTCCAAGCTCCTGTTGGGCATGTATTCATAGATCAATGTTTTTTCCTCTCCTTCAATACAGCAACCAAGAAGCTTCACAAGATTACGATGCTGAAGTTTTGCAATCATGAAAACTTCATTTTTAAACTCATCCAATCCTTGATCAGACATCTTCGAGTTTCGTTTGATGGCAACCTCTTTTCCATCTGTGAGGGTACCCTGAAAACCAAAATTTGGAATGTGGTTTTATAAGAACCTCTTATTAATGAAATTTTGTCATTTTGAGAAATAAAATAATCGTCATTATATATGTTTATGTTACCTTGTATACTGGTCCAAATCCACCTTCCCCAAGTTTGTTTCCACTAGAAAAATTATCAGTGGCTTTAACAATAATTGACAAATCAACTATTGGCAGATCCATGTCTTCCTTTATCACTTTAAAATATTCTTGCTGCCATTGAAATGGTACAATATTGTATACTCTTGCTGCAACTGAAAAGTGCAAAAGATGACAATATCAAGAAATTAATTACTATGACAAACATGTCACATTTTCTTTCATTATTTTCAATGCAGAGATGGTACATCCAAGAATTATTTACATGTCACTAATACAAATCCTTGCCTACTATAATATATGATTTATGTTATCCAGTAAAGAATTTACCTCGCTTTCTCAGTATTACTAAGCAGACACATATAACTAATCCAAAAGAAATCGCGCCCACTATGATTCCAATCTTCTTCTTGTTTTGGTGGCCATTAACTGCAGCAGGTTCTGAAAGACGCATAGCAATCATCAAATACTTGTACAATTATTCAACTGAAACTTACACAAGTATATGACTAGTTAATTAGCATGTTCGACTCAGTTCTAGATATGGCATTAAAAAGGGAAAAACTTGTTAGAAAATAAAAGTTAATTAGCATTAACAAGCATAGTTGCATGACTAATAAAATGTTCTCTTGAATATTCTCATTGCCTTACCATATTCCTACCACCTGTTAGAATAATGAAAAACAGTCGTCCCAATATCAGAAACGAAAGGACAAAAAAGAAACATAAAATAGATAAATACTTTACCGAATTCATCTAGTACCGAAGAAGGGACTCTGATATAAAACTCTTGTCCCCATTGTGAGAATTTCCTCATGTCAACCAGATCACCAAACCAAAGCACACAGCCACTTCCTCCATTTCGGATATCCAAATTTGAATAAGCTGTACACGAACAATTTTTTAGACATGACTTCTGGCATTCCACAAGGTTCATGGTTTTGTTATACCATGACAAAGATGTGTCTGGTAATTTCATTTCTTTGTATGCTAAGAAGCCACCTAAATTATCGTCTCCACAAACAGAGTTAAACCTTTGAACACAACCGCTAGACCAATACGACATATTCCATTGTTCAGGAAACTTAGGAACAAAACCTTTCAAGCATTCACATTTGGGAATGTTGCCGTCCATATTGCATATAGAATTAGCACCACACATAGCGTAATTATCACATGAATCCTCTCCCCCAGTGTAGATAGCTATTCTACTGCTTTCTTTACTTGTCCACGCTAAAACCTGCAAATTACCTGAAGTGGTCACCAAATAAAAGGAGACAACAGAGCGATCAATTCCTTCATATTGATGATAAATTTCTTTTTCATTGAAGACAAATTTAAATCTTTGTTTCTGCTTCAATTGTTGAATTGGATATCCCGTAAAACCAAGTCCATTCCATGAGCCAATTCTAAATTTATTTACAGATCCCTTCCTAATAACTAGCTGAGGAAATCCTCTTTTGTCAATTTTCACAGAATACTCTCCCATTGCCGGATCATCTGCAGTTTTCCAAGATGTCACAAACCGATTAAGACCGGTTACTAAGTTCCATCCAAGCTTCATTCCTGGCAATAACGTATCACACGGATAATCAAAACTCTGCCACAAAACATTATCCTTCCCAATTCTCAACACAAAATTTCCCGTGTCCAATAACTGTGCAGTTATCGAATTATTCACCACCTTGTTCGACATATTAGATGACCAAACACTTCCGTTTGCACCGTTAAGAACCACAATAACTCCATTTTCATCGAGTTTCAAGATTCCAGAATTATTCTGCACAGGTTTTTCTCTGTTGGCAACCCAAACGACTGTCAAAGGTAATAAATTCCTATACCACATACCTAAATATCTTCCTCTTGAATTTCCAGGAGGATTAAAAAAACCGAGTTCAAAAGTTCCATTCGGCGAAACTAAAGTCTGACCATCTCGGATAGTCTGATTCACAGCTAAACTCTCTAACGAAAAGCTTATTCTTATATACAAGAATAAAATAAACAAAAGCACTAACATTATAATGCTATCAAAAATAAAATAAAAATTGTTTGTTTTGTAGGAGCAACTGCAGTACCTTTTATGTAGGATTGTGAGGTTATGGTATAGAAAATGGTTTGCTTATAGTCTTCAAAGACTTTGTTACTCTGACAAAAATTTGTAAATTATTGAATTAGAGATGAAATCAAGAAGAAATTGAAGACCAAAACAGCAATGTATGAAAGTTACTAATATTAAGAAAAGTCCACAACCGGCATAATCAGAAATATAATAAGCTATAAAAATAAGCTATAAGCTAGCTGATAGCTGATAAGCTAGCTGATAGCTGAAAAGCTAGCTTATAGCTGATAGCTGAAAAGCTAGCTTATTGAAATTAAAGTGTTTGGTAAAATTAGCTTTTAAAGTGGTTATTAAATATAAAATTACATAATTGATAGTGGGTAGTTTATTTTTTAGAGTGGGTAGTTATTAAATTAAAGGGTAAAAATGGAATAAAGTGTAAAAAGCTATAAGCTATAAGCTCAAATGCTACTTGAAATAGCATCTGAAAAAAAGCTATAAGCTAGTACAAAAAGCTTGTTACCAAACACCTCTAATTTTTTGAAACAAGCTTATAAGCTCATATAATAAGCTATAAGCTAGCTTATTTGTGTTACCAAACAGAGCCTTTGTGTTTCCTGCGTCGGGACGCAGTAATTCCCTATTTCGTAATCGGAAGATTCTCTTGCGGCATTCATACCGGTTTAGAACGCCTATTCACTGTTCATTGGACAGACACTACCAAGTAGCAAGTACCAACTACAATTTTTTTCTCTCCTTTGTTTTTTTATTGTGAGAGAGTCTAAAAATAACACCTTAAATTAAGATCAAAGCCAATCTTCACTACCTAGAGTACAAGATTAAAACCTATAAAAGAGCCACTACACATAACAGAGAAGCACTAGGCACCACAAGAAAGCCCTTTACAAACCAATTTTCTTGAGATAGTTGAATGAAGTCAAATTGTAAACACTCGAATTTATGCTAAGCCCAGTATTTCTCAACTTCATCTAGGATCGTCAATGTCTTGGCGGAGTGTCAAAATCAACCACTCATGATATTTCACGATTCAACAATATATTTTTTTCGCTCTAATACATTTTGATTCCCCTATTTTGAAAAAACAGAACTTTTGATCCTCTATTTTAAAAGTCAACTTTTTAATCTTCTGTTTTGAAAAACCTGAAGTTTTAATCCTTATTTTGGATTTTTCTAAATTTTAGTCCCCCAACTCAATTTGGTAAGACTTTTGCTCAAGCTTATTAATGACGTGACAATTTTCATGTCGACAAAACATTTCCATATCATTAATAATTTTTTTTAAACAATAAAATAAATTTCTTTACATTATATAATAATAACTAAATTTATTGATAAAAAAAAAACTAAATTAAAACTCTTTACATTATTACAAACTAAAATTCAGTAAATTACACAAAAAAGTCAGAACACAAAAAAGTCAGAACGCTGGTTCCCAATTATGACACCCAAAGAAACCAGAAACACAAATTATCACGCTTGTGTTAACATCTTCGTCTTTGTTCGCTCCCTCTCAATCGTTCATTGACTTTGTTCTCAATCGTTAACTTTTTTTGAATAATTTACTGATTTTTTTTTTATTATATATAAGTATAGAGGTTAAGTTGGCTAAAATTTGACCAAATTGAATTTGAGGACTAAAATTCAAAAAATCTAAAATATGGATCAAAACTTTGGGTTTTTCAAAATAGGAGATCAGAAAGTTGGCTTTTAAAATAGGAGGATCAAAAGTTCAGATTTTTCAATATATGGGATCAAAAAGTTGGCTTTTAAAATAGGGGATCAAAAGTTCTGATTTTTCAAAATAGGGGATCAAAAGTGCATTAAGGCCTATTTTTTTTTTTTTTTATTTTTTAACAATTATGTTGATGTTCTTATATATTCATGTCGAGTCGGGATCCGTTGACACAGGTGTCAAAGTTTACTTGATCCTATCCATTTATTTTATTTGATCTAATGGTTGAAATTTGTTTGATATTTTTTTTTTACAAAAAATTAAAAACAAATCTTCTAATAATTTAAACAATGATTTTCTCCCAAATTATCTCTCTTGCTAACACCAAGCTACACAATCCCTCATAAGCAATATCAATTAAGAACAAGACCCGACCTCCTGGTTATCTTTTTTTTATCATTTTTTTTTGTTGTCAAATTATGAGATCAAATTTTTATCTTTCCAAATTTCTGCAAAAGCATATTCGATTATAATGTTGCAACCATATATATAATTTAGAATGAAAATAGCAAACACAAAAAAATATTGATGGCCTTTCGTTTTCTCTCGACAATTCTGCATGTTGTGTTGTATATTTCCAAAAAAAAAAATGGTTATGAAAATATGGAAAAAGAAAATTGGTTCCTTGAATAAAATAGATCACTGGTTCTTGATGTTAATCAATATTGTTTATGATGAATTGTGTAGCTTTTAGTGAGAGAGGTGATCTGGGAGAAAATCATTGGTTTAAATCAGGGGCGGAGCCAGGATTTAAACATAGGGGGACCGAGTCTAAAAGGAAGAATTTTTTTTTTGTCAAGCTAAAAGGTATAATTTAGTATATAGAAAAAGTAAATTTTCAAATGCACTACTTCTTCATTATCTCTCTTTTCCTCTTAAAAAATGAGGGAATTATTTTTTCTCTAACCAATTTTCAACCTAACAAAAACACAAAAAAAATTTCCGTGAGCTTAGCTCAATTGGTAGGGACATCGTATATATTATGCAGGAGTTATGTTTCAAACCTCGGACACTCCATTTATTTACCTTAAAAGTAAATTTTCTAGTCACTAGACTACTAGCGAAAAACACAATTTTTCAAATAAATTTAGATAAGACAAATGCAAGCACTTAAGAAACAAGTCTCAACCTAACAATTAACAAATACTAACACAATCTTATGAAAAAATAAAGTTAATCAGGTGTTAATTCTTAAAATAAAAGATGTAGCTCAAAGTGGGATAGAAAAATAAAGTAACAACTTACCAAGACAACAATACAATAAAGAGTATATATATTAAATTTAAATCTACTACTTGAAAAGAAATTGGAGATGAATGGAATTGGAGAAGAAGACAAAATAAGTGGTCCAAAGCTTCTTTAAGGTTTTGCAATTTGGAGATTGGGAGGAGAATAATTAAGTTTTACTTCTCAACTTATTTTATTTTATTCTATTATTATTTCTTGTGTATTTTACAATGTTAATAAAAGACTTTTTTACCATAAGAAGTAAGGTCCAATAGCTAGATATGTATAATACATTAGTACTAGTAAAAAAATAATGAAAAGGCTAGGGGGGACTACAGCCACCCCCTTGTCCCCATGTACCTCCGCCTCTGGTTTTAAATATTAGAAGATTTGTTTTTAACTTTTGTAAAAAAAAAAAAATATCAAACAAATTTCAACCATTATATCAATAAAATAAATGGATAGGATTTGGTGTCAAAGTTAACTTTGACACCTGGTGTTAACGGATCCTGACTCATTCATGTCATAGTCATAGATTTTTGTCATACTAATATAATTTCTTTTGAACACTCTTAGAGCATCCACAATGGAGAAATCCAATTTTGAGTACCTAAGTGGGTTTCGCGTGTACACATCATTCATTTATAATTTTTTAATAATAGTACCTAATAAGCACTCAATCTCTCAAACACAGCACCTCTTAAAAAATTTTAAACAGGTCCCACAAATAACTCTACATCTCATCAATAACTCTACATCTTTATAAATGGGTCCCGCAAATTCTATTAAGTACCATGAGAGAGAGTACTTATTTGAGAAGTAGTATCTATTTGGTACTAAAATGTGTTGTGCTTTAATGATAATACCTAATAAGTACAATGATTACTTAATAGGTACTACACCATTGGAGATGGTGTTAATATTTATTCTCTAACCACATAATGTAATACTACTTATTTTTAAAGGGTCTTGTGGGCACATGTTAAGATATCCCAATATAGAAACTCAACATTTAATGATACAAGAAATTAAATGCTTCAAAAGTTAAAATGCACAAATTAGCATTTAATAATTTCTATTTTTGCTTCCTTAACATGTGCCTATTCTCCATTTTTAAATTAAGACACACACATTAATTTCAACCAAATAAAGAGACTGCTCTTTGCACTCCACGTGAGAGTAAAAGTCTTGTCTGATATCTCAAAGCTTGAAACCATTAATGGTAGGAAGGTGAGAGAAGATTAAACATTTAGACATTGGTAGAAAGTTTCCATGTTATATAGAACGGCGATATAGAATAGAATAATCAAATGATCAAGAACATTAAATCTCAAACAGATTTATGCATATTTGTATCACAAATTAGAGCAATATTAACGGTTTCTTATCTTCACACATTAGATTTAAGTTCATATTTGTATAACACATTAGAGTAATATAAACAAATATTTATGCATATTTGTACAACACATTAGAGCAATATATAAACCTTTTTTTTTATTCTTCACAGTCTATCTATCTTGCCTCAAAAATTGTAAGTGACATATGATTTGAGGATGAGGACGCGGTTTCATTTGAACCCTTGCCGGTATAAAATCCAGGAGCCTTCGGTTGAGGCAATAATTTCTCACCATTCAACATAAGAATGACAGAGGACATGCATGGCCTATCTTCGGGTTTTTGTTGTACGCATAATAACCCCACATGTATGCATCGGATGACTTCAGAAGAAATGCACATATCGAGTAAATGTGTATCCAGTAGTTCCAACGGCATGTTTTCAATCCAGAGTCTCCAAGCCTTAAGTCATGAAATTTGAAGTAGTTAAAAACTTTGAATATCTCTGATGATATGACAAAATTCAAACATGTAAAATTATAACAATTATACTTACATATCCAAGAAGGTTGAGAGAGTGTGTTGGGTCATAAAACCCCTTGATCTTATTCCCACTGATTATCTCCAATACTATTACGCCAAAACTAAACACATCTGATTTCATAGAGTAACGACCATGTACAGCATACTCTGGAGGCATGTAACCACTGAAAGTGTCGTTTAGAGAGTAATAAGAATAACAACAATAAAAAAGAATTAAACAAAAGCTACTCACCAAGTACAAAAAGAAGGTAACTTACTATGTCCCAACCATTTTTCTTGTTTTGGCTTCAATTTGATCTCCGCCGAATATCCGAGCCAAGCCAAAATCTGCTATTTTTGGATTCATATGGGCATCTAACAGGATATTGCTGGTTTTCAAATCTCTATGAATAATTCTGAGTCTAGAGTCTTGGTGAAGATAAAGAAGTCCTTTAGCAATGCCAACAATAATGTTGGAACGGTGAGTCCAGGCCAAGAGCTTGCTTCGGGTTTCATCTAGTTAATTCCATTAAATTGTTTAGCATACCAATTGCTTTATTTATCAAAAAGATTTTGCATCAATTATATAAAGATGTTTTAATGTAAGTTAAATATCAAAGTTACTAACCAAAAATAAAGTAGTCTAAGCTCTTGTTGGGCATGTATTCATATATCAACAGCATTTCCTCTTTATGATTAGAGCAACCAAGAAGCTTCACAAGATTACGGTGTTGAAGTTTTGCAATCAACACAATTTCATTTTTAAACTCTTCCAATCCTTGATCTGACACTTTTGAGTGCCGTTTTATGGCTACCTCCTTCCCTTCTACGAGCGTACCCTAAAAACATAATTTCAAATAATTAAATTTTGTTGAATAAGTAACAATCTTCATTGAATGTGTCTGTATTATATTACCTTATACACTGGTCCAAATCCACCTTCCCCGAGTTTATTTACGCATGAAAAGTTATTAGTGGCTTTAACAAGAACTGAAAAATCAAATATTGGAAGATCCATGTCTTCCTTTGTCAATTTACAATATAGTTTCCGCTTTCGAAATGCTGCAAGACTGTATCCTTTCTGTGCTGCTGAAATGTGAAATGTGACAACATCAAGAAATTAATTTCAGGGACAAACAACTGATAGGGCTCAGATCACAAAAGTAGAGAAAATGGATATGAAAAGGGAAATAGCAATTGTATTAATGAAACAAGGAAACAATTACAATGTGTAGCAATGGTGAAATAAGGAAATAAAAAGGTAACAAACTGATAGTAGTAGCTATCAGTCCCAAAAGCTAAAAAGCTTCCCAAATCACCAAGATGGTGATCCCATAATTCTAACCGAAAAACTAGGCTAAGTTATTCTTTTCTCTTGCTACTCTTTATATAGTTACTATTACTTGCCACCTCATCATTCTTTCTTTTCTCACACTTACATTGGGCTTAGGATCATAATCAAGGCCCACTACACAATTCAAGTCTCTATCAATACCGACCCCTTCAAATCAACCTTGTCCTCAAGGTTGAAAATTTGCATCCATCCAACTTGCCTCTATCAAATACAAAGTTGAGCAATCCATGAAAGATGAAGATCATTCACCAATAGACTTCAATAATAGCTCCCATAGCATTTGGTAGGGTCATTAATTTGCTGAAGGACCAAACTGGAATGCGCTTGAAGTTGGACACCAATTGCACTAATATGTTGGGGAACTGGTACCTAATATCATTCTTGACTTTTCCATTGTAGTCCTGATGCTGATGATAGATTTGAGCTCGACTCCATAATCCAAAAAATAACCACTGGTTACAGATTTTCAATGACAATGCAATAACATCTAATTTGTGGTTTCCCACATCAAACAAAATTTCCCATAGCTTCCCTCTATCATAAACAAAACTGAAAGATGACCTTGTGTTTTTCACCAATTTCAAGTCACAACAATATGTCTTCCAATACACCAACAGTGATGTTGTTTGCCTCCCTGTAAATATTATTGCTTCTTCATTACTCTTTATTTCATTAACCCTTTCATGTAGATTGAAGGTAAACTTCACTTCCAGTCCCACTATGTTGACTTTAGTCATGCATGCCATTGCAATATCAAGAAATGATACCACTACCAAGTCTCTCTCTATAATCGTTCCCCCAAACTGATAATTGGTAATGAAACCAGAAAAATCACTATACTTCTCAAAGCATCTAACTCCCACATCCATAACATTTTTAACTCTCACATATAAGATTCGGATACACATATATTTTCCAACAATACTGACTAATGGAAGATTTCTTTTGAAAAGATGACAATTCTCAACATAACAGTCAATATGGTTTAGAGCTTCAAGAGTCAACATTACCTTTACACCCATATCAGTTGACACCAAGGTGCATTTCAGACAAGTAGAACCTTCTTGCATCAATGAGTAAATTAGTGAAACTGCAGCCACCTCATGAGTTAAGCACATACCGTTCATTCCTTCGGTAACGATGAAACACACTGAATTGATGTACATGTTAGATGGTTCACATGAGAAGAAATTAGTTCCCGCCACAAGTATCTTGACCAAACCTCCCACAACATAAGCTTTTGTTTTAGCTGCGTGCAGGTCGTCGTCCGCCGATGGTAAAATCCCAGCCCATTTGTGCTCCAACAAGAATTTTGCAGACTTCACATATTCTGAAACGTCATCTGAGTGCACCTCCTGCCATAATTGTCTTTGGGAGAGCTCCCATATATTCATATCAGCCCAAGCTCTAAAATCATCTCCTAACAACCCAATATTAGTTTGGGCCTGGCCCACTCGATTTAAAATGACACTCCAATTTTGCAATACCCCATTTTCTCTTTTACATCCTTCTCTAAGTAAAGTCAAATCTACAATTGAGTCAAACGCTGGACCCACTATGTAGAATACCCATACTACCCTTCTATCTTTCTTCTCTATCAAATTGGTACGAGACACTCGTGATTTCTTTGACGTCATCGCAACAACCTTCACACTTGAATCGACCACCAGTGACTCCAACGGTGGTGACGATCCATTCTCATCCACATAATTATTATGATCTGGTGGTTTAGGCGGTGGAGCTCGCCGTGTTAGTTCCGTCGCGAGTTGATTGGAGTCCCAAGGGTTTGATTTCGGTGAGAGTGGATCAAGTGGCTTCGACTTACTTGGTGGTAACTCCAATGGGTCTGGTGGTTTTGGCTTAGGTGGAGCCGCTGCAAGTCGACCGGGATCTGGTGGATCAGGAACCGGCGGTGCCTCGATCACACTCGTCTTCTCCTTCCTTCTTTGCACCACACTCACTGTTTCGTCAAACATTGCTTCTCCCCCGTTCTTCACCTCTAACACTATTACATCCTCATCGTGATTTTCTTCTATCACATCAACCACAGTCGTGTGACTTTTCGTGACTGAGGGTGTCACCATAGGTCTCGCCGGCAATTTTTTAACCGACAACTCCGATGAATTTTGCGGTGATCCAGAATCGATCACGTTCTTCGCATTTGATGGTGTTAAAGTAGTTGTTACCGGGAATTTCTGATTCGGTTGCTTCGACGAATTCTTCAACGATCCAGAATCTATCTCTTTCACCTTTTGAATCCCTTCTCTCATCCTTCCGATCTCTTCCTTCAACCCGAGAGTCTGTTGATACATTTGTTTTGATAGCAATAGCATCTTTGCATTCCCTTCTATCAACTTCTCTACCAACAACTGGATGCTATCTCCCATCGTGTTTGTCGCACCTATGGTGAATCGGGTATGGGTGGTATGAATCCGGCAGGTCGGACCAATTGATAGGGCTCAGATCACAAAAGTAGAGAAAATGGATATGAAAAGGGAAATAGCAATTGTATTAATGAAACAAGGAAACAATTACAATGTGTAGCAATGGTGAAATAAGGAAATAAAAAGGTAACAAACTGATAGTACTAGCTATCAGTCCCAAAAGCTAAAAAGCTTCCCAAATCACCAAGATGGTGATCCCATAATTCTAACCGAAAAACTAGGCTAAGTTATTCTTTTCTCTTGCTACTCTTTATATAGTTACTATTACTTGCCACCTCATCATTCTTTCTTTTCTCACACTTACATTGGGCTTAGGATCATAATCAAGGCCCACTACACAATTCAAGTCTCTATCAACAAGTGTACGAAACAGTTATAAATGTAGGCAAGTTCAGGCTCTAGAATATGTACCAGAATTTTCAAAATTTTCAATTCATATTCCGCAAAAGTTATCATGCACACTAGCTACTATAATATGGATGCTTGCATACTATCTTATATTGTTACTGTATGAATCTAATACCAAATTTAATTACCTCTCCTTATAAATAACATTATGCAGGCACATGTGAAAAATCCAACAGTAATCAGGCCAAGTATGATCCGCATCAGCTGCTTTTTCTTGCTTCGAAGTGCATCGACACTAAGGTAGTCTGAAAGATGGAAAGCATGATTAATCATCAAATATAAGTACAAAAGTACATGACCAGTTTGTAGAGACTAGTTACAGTGTTTAAATTAGCACTTTTTCTGTGAGTAACAAAGGAGATAAGTTAGAAAATAAAAGCAGTGAAACTGTTAAAATTAACAAGAATCACTTATAACTTAGTTTGAAATTCTCAGGAGTTCTCACTGTCATACGACTCATACCCTCCAAACCCGCTTCTTCGAATAATAATATAGAGTTAATGAAGACAGAAAAACTAGACTGAAAAATAAAATTTGTACCAGCTAGTTCTGAAGAAGGGACTCTTATATAGAGGTCTTGTCCCCATTTGGTGAATACTCTCATGTCAACCAGATCACCAAA
The DNA here is from genome assembly GCF_020283565.1 of Trifolium pratense. NCBI lineage: Eukaryota > Viridiplantae > Streptophyta > Magnoliopsida > Fabales > Fabaceae > Trifolium > Trifolium pratense. Next base: position 24,504,185 of record NC_060065.1, read on the forward strand.
CCAAAGAAGACAACCACTTCCTCCATTTCGGATGTCCAGATTTGCGTAAGCTGCACACGAACAATTTTTCATACATGTCTTCTGACATTCCACAAGATTCATAGTCTTATTATACCACGATGAAGATGTGTCTGGCAATTTCATTTCTCTATACTTGAAGAATCCACTTGTGTTTTTGTTTCCACAAACCGATATAATTTTTGCAATACAACCGCTAGACCAATACGATATATTCCATTGTTCAGGAAATTTAGGAACATAACCTTTCAAACATTCACATTTAGGAACATTACCATCCATATTACATATAGAATTAGCACCACACATAGCATAATTATCACACGAATCTTCTGCACCGGTGTAGATAATTATCCTAGAACTTGATTGACTTGTCCAACATAAAGCCTGCAAATTTCCTAGGAGGGATAATTTATATGTGCAAATAATAGAGCTATCAACAACTTCAAAACTATGATACACTTCTTTGTCAGTTATGACAAATTCAAACCTTTGCTTTTCTTTCAATGGCTGTGTTGGATATCCAGTAAAAGCACGTCCGTTCCACGATCCTATTCTCAATCTTATGACAGATCCCTTCAAAATAACTGCTTGAGGATATCCTCTCGGGTCAATAGCACTGGAATATTCTCCCTTTGCTGGATCATCGATACTTTTCCACGATGTTTGCTTCTTGTTTAGACCAGTTATGAAGTTCCATCCAACCTTCATTCCCGGCAATAATGTATCAGTTGGATAATCAAAACTCTGCCACACAATATCCCCCTTCCCAGTTTTCAACACAAGATTCCCCGTTTCCAAGAACTTTGCAGTTATTGAATTATTAACTACGACTCTATTTGATGATATGTTGGAGGACCAAACCATGGTGTTTTCTCCATTGAGAACGACAAGATCACCGTTTTCATTGAGTTTTAAGACTCCTGAGTTATTATGTACTGGTGTTTCCCTATTAGCCACCCATAGAACAGTTAAAGGGGTTAACTTCTTATACCACATACCCAAGTAACGACCTTTTGAATTTCCAGGACTAAAGAAACCCATTTCAAAAGTTCCATTAGCTGAAACTAATGTCTCGCCATCTTTGATGAATTGATTCAATGATAAACTGTCAAGTGAAGTGCTTGTTCTCAAGTAGGAACATAAAAAGAACAAACAAAAAATCACTGTGATGCTATCAATCATTTTTTATACTTTTTTCTTACTAAGAAAACGTTTCTATACTCTATATAGACAATTAAGAGGATGTGAGTTTTGGTACAGATATATGTTCCTGATTATAGAAGCGAGCGAGAGAATGGACCTGGATTAGCATTGGAACAATTATTGAGTTGAGGTAGTAGTAGTAGTAGTACAAAATAGAAAATACAGTAATAACGTTACATCATTTATTGCTGTGACCAAATTTCCTTATCCAATGACCATAATTAATACTTCATTTGTTCCTAGTTTGTAATTATAAATTCATCTTAAAGGTCAAAAGCATGTACAAAAAAACAAAGAGTAGAAGGAAAGAAACTTGCCCAATTTAAGAAGTCAGCGCCGGTATATATAAATCACAGCCAGTCAGCCACATTACAAAGGGAATGCCAACTTGTTTGCAAATTTATTGACGGAATAGACAAGTTGGTAGTACATTGTATGAGTCCAAATTCTATCTTGTTTACGTTAATTGACAAATATAATTGTGAAACTGTAGATCAAAATGATCCGTAGCTAATTTTTAGTGACGTGACAAGTTAACTGAATATTTTAGTCTCAACATTCGGTGGCGGAACTAAGACACTACTAGCTCATGGGGTGCAAACTTAAATAGATTATTAAAAATAAAATAAAATTGACTAATAGTCTAATAGGTAGATTCATACGCTATAAATGTGGAGAGGTGAAATCAAAACAAATAATAATGTCGTACTAAGACCATGAAATTACAAAATACCATAAAACCACACTTATTTTGCTAAATGTGGACCACATTCATCTCATATTGTGGCATCACTTTTTATAGTTTTGTTTGGATCATTAATTTGTTGTTTCTTACGGATTTTTTTTTAACTCTCCAACAAACGGTATTAAGTCTCAACTCTCAACTATAGAATATGAGAATTTACACTTGGAGGAAGTTTGTTTCGTTTAAAGTGTAACTGGTTAAGTGAGATGTGACGTCTTTCTCTCTTATTATTATGGAGCAGGAGTGACTCCTCTATTATAAAGTTTTAAGATTTTAGGTGGAGATGTGAAGTTTCCCGCTCTTATAATCCTAGAGTATTAACCCACTAATTCTTCTGCCCTCCTCCAAACTCTTGCATATATAATGTGATGTCCCTACTATGTTACTAACAAGACCATTGTCAAATAAACTTCTATACAACTTCAAAGATTGATTTGCCAATTGGCTAAAAAGATTGACCTATTTTAACATAAATATTATTAAGCATTTCTTAGGGGTGTTTGTTTCAAGGATAGGAATAATATTCCTGTGAATATATGGGTTGGAATAAATATACCCATGTTTGTTACAAGGTTGACATAAAATTATTCCTAGGTATTACGTTTTCTTGGAATAAAATAACTTTCAATAACTTCTCTTATTCCCATGATTTTATTCTCAAAGAAATAGGTGGGAAAGAAAAGTTCCCATGAAAATGGGAATACATTTTAAATAAATTCCAATAACTTCTCGTTTACCCACTTTTATCAATAATTTCTAGGAATATAGTTAATATGAATCAAACATATTTTTTTTAAAGTACCTGGGAATAAAATTCCCATTATTATTTCATGGGAATATGATTCTTGAGAGTAAAATTAACAACCTTGAAACAAACGCCCTGTACAAGTATTTTTTTAATATTATTTGTTAAATTTTTATATATATATTTTTTTAAATAGAGATATGGAATATTATAAATTATTATTGTCATAAAGTTAAATTGGATTTTTTAAAAAATAAATAAATTATATAATTAGAAAAATATGGGCTTTAAAGTGCAAATTTTCTCGGTAAACATCTGATAAATATTTTGGTTTTAACCCTTGTAAAAACCATTATTTTTAGTTTTTAGTACTTGCGAATATACTAAATTATATTGTTTTTAGTTTTTAATTCTTGCAAATAATTTTAGTTTTTTAGTTCTCTAAGTGTTTGGTTGTTTATGATGTTTGTCCTGATCAAATTCATGATAATTATTTTTTTTATTTATATTAATTCTTTGGTTATTAGGAGAGGCCGCAGAGTAAGTAAAACTTGATCAAGAATTGTTTCCACAAAAAATCAAACTCGGGTTCTCCCGAACGATTCATTCTAGGGAGCTTATTAACCACTTAAACTCAATGTCTTAGTTAAATTCACGATTATTTTGATGCTAATGTCGTCCGAGTTTCAACCGTGCGTTTAGTTTTTTGTAGTTTTTTTGGGCTTCAACCCACTTATATTTCAAAAACAAAATAAAATTCATTTTTGAAAAAAATAAACTTAACAACTAATCTTAATACAAAAAAAAAATATCCTTAATACAAAAAAAAAAGAAAAAATCGACTCATAAAAACAACTAATCTTAAAATAAGCCGCCCAGCCAAAATATATTGAAAATATAAAATTCTGTTGTCAAAGCACAACCTTGGTAATTAATGTGAGCCACCTCTATCTTTCAAGTTGCCTGAGTTGTCGCTTTTCTACAAACAATATGTTGCCCATATGTTTCTTGAGAAAATTTAATAATGGATTTTGCTATCAAAGAGCTAAAAAAGAAAGATAAAAGAAAAAATTTATCTTTAAAAAAAATCAAAATTTCTAGCCACTCGGGTTACTTGAAAAAAATAATAATAAATAATAATAATAGAAAGAAAAAAAAAAGTACTGTAATTGATAAACTTTTAGGACAATTTTGGAAAGAAAATGCATACATGATTGATAGGGATGGTTCTAATCGGTTGCACAAAGAGTTGACATTTCACCAACCTATTCATATCTGCAAGCATCGAAGAGGAGATCTCTGATATACTCCATTAGGTCATTAATACAAGAGACATTTTGCAATTTAGATTTATTGCAAAGGGTTATGTTAACTTGTGTCCTAAGGGCACATGTTAAGCTACCTAAAAATAGAAATAGAGCATTTAATGATAGAAAACATTTAATGTTTAGAGAATTGAATACACTACAAGTTCATTAAATTTTTTCCACATTTATCTTCTTAACATGTGCCCTTAAGGGCACAAGTTAACATTCTCCTATTGCAAATCTAACATTGACTAGATACACTAGATTCTCACTGAATCTAGAAAGTAAAAAATTTCTTATATTAAAGATCGAAGGGAGTAATAATTAAAAGAGAACAAAATGATAAGAGAAATGATTGTAAGTCACAAATCCAAATAAATTTAATTAGGCACACTCACAAACAAAAAATTTAATATATACTCCCTCCGTCCCGAATTATAAAAGAAAATAAAAAAATCACACTTATTAAGAAAAAGTAAAATATAAGAATTTAAAATATGTTTTTGTGAGTTTTTTTTGGAATAAGTTGCATAGGAAGATGTAAAAACAATTTTTATTGGTTGTTGTTTATTGAGAAAAGGATAGAGAGGGAAAATTAAATGCAATTTGCATTTAATTTTATGAGAATAAGGGAAAAACATTCTGGAAAATGACTTTCTGCCTTATAATTTGGGACAACAAAATGAGTTTTTTTTTCCCTTATAGTAATTTTGGACGGAGGGAGTAAGTATTAAAGTGATATTAAACCGTGAGATTATATTATTTTATTTTTTAAAATTTTTTATTTGTATATGTGTGCCGAAATATATTTTATTTGAGGTTGAGACTACGAAAGGCTTACTCAAATAGTCAAATGGTAAGAATAAGGCAAGTACTACGAGACTTTGAGGTTAAGAAGGATGACTGTCTCAAAATATGATCCTAGGGGATGCTAACATGTGTTTATGTAAGATATCATAAAGTCTACTCTCTCCGTCCCAAAATGAGTGAGTTATTTCGACTATATATACTATTCACATATCTTACTTTGACCATATTTTTCTACTAATAAATAAAAATAAATATTAGCATATAAGATGTTGTTGGATTCATCTCGATGAGTATTTTCAAAATTTCATATTTTTATAATTTTTACCGTTATACAATTAAAAATATTAATCGTCAAAGTTATGCATTGGCATGCGTGACGCAGTCAACTGACTCACTCATTATGGGATGGAGGGAGTATTTTTTTTTTATAGGCAAACATTAATTTTTAGTATATATATGTAGTTGTCGAGTTTTGAGCTCTAGATCTCCTTCTCAAACTCCTCCGGGTATCCCAACTCAACCTCTTGACCTTCGTCTTGAGGACAATGATGTTTGGTATCCAGGAATTAAAGAAAAAATGGTAAATACACCGGACATAGTGGTTGAAGATTCAATGCAAATAATGATACATACATAATGCTGAGCCAATTTCGTACCTAAATCCAACCTGGCTGGCCAGATCTAATCAAACTAATTTTGATGTCATATGTCTATTATATTGATGCCTGGCCAGATCTAATTAAACTGTGTACACTGTGAAATGGTGTGCATTGCAATTTGCAAGTGATCAAACTTAACTATTATATTGAAAAGCAAAATTTAGAAAGCCATTCAATCTCACCATGTAGTCTGGTGCATTGCAGGGAAATTAGATCCACGATTTATCCATCTCTAAATACAAATATGTTCAATCAATTAGCGACTGAACAACGTCGCTAAAGTCCCTCTATATGTAAAAATGAGAGAAAGTGGAAGTTAATTGCACCTAATATACTACATAACATAATACTAGATCAAATTTTCTTTTGTTGTTATCCTATATATGAGAACAGATTCCATAGAGAGATGAAAATTGTTAAAACTAGAAAAGAAAGAAAGGAAAAGAACATAGCAAACAAGCCTAGTTGTGTCATATTCTAAGTTTTACACTCTCTTCAAATCTCTAGATTTCACATAACAAATGAACAACGATTATAAGTAGGTGAAAAAAAAAAAAACAAAAGGCCAATAATCGTTTCCTAGGTACTTTAGAATTCAGATACAGATGCAGAAAACAGGCATAATTAATTCAATAACCTGAACTAAAGATGGAAATTGGCTTATATGTAAATACAAGCCATTGTTGTGACCAATACTACATTCCCAAACAAGTAAAAGGAGAAAAGACGCAAAATTTGAAATCCAATTATGATACCAATATAGAAATGAAAACAACAAATTTACTACTCTTTCAATGCAAAGTAATCAAGCTCCGACTGAAATGCCCAAATAACCTGATAAACTGACTAGTATATAATCTTATGATATACCCTAAAAGTGATGTTGCAACCACTAATATGTTACTAATTCAAGAAAATAGATTGATGTCAATCATTGTTGAGAGTGATTGAGTATAAATGAGTACATTCGCTTTGTATATAGTCAACTGTTAGATCAATAGAATTAGCGGTACCAACTAGTAAACTTTTTTTTTTTGTGCGACTAAATTAACTTGGTTAACTTGTATTGTAAGTTATTTGATTATGATAAACTTACCTAATCAATTCATTCAAGATCAATTTTTGAGTTTTGACACATCAAAACCAAACGCAATAAATCGTGCCATATTTAATGAAACCATACCCTTGGTTATTAACCTCAGTAATTAAACCACTAAATTAAGAAAATGCCTTAAGGAAAAGCACCACAGTTCAACATGCAACACACTACATGCATATACCCAAATTCATATAATAACCAAATGGAACATGAGTTATTCAAGTAATAATCAATTTTACCTCATAGTCTTCAAACCAGCATTCCAAATATGTTGAATGTCTTGTATGGTCTAGACAAGTTCTGATCTTCTCAACAAATGGATTAATGCAATCAAATACCAATTGTTAGCAGAAATTCAAACAAAATTTCACCTCATTCTAATTTTCTAGTGCAACATCCGGGACTGTGATAAATATGTGTGTGTGTGTGTGTGTGAGAGAGAGAGAGAGAGAGAGAGAGAGAGAGAGAGAGAGAGAGAGAGAGAGAGAGAGAGAGAGAGAGAGAGAGAGAGATTTTACCTTTGGTCTTAACCATACGACCAAATTTGTAAGTAAACTTGATAAAAGTATTCACAAGTTCTGTACATGTTCAAGTATCAAATCAAAAGTGATTATTGGAATATATCTCAATATAAACATTCATTGGTTTGAAACTTCATATTCTATCTTGCCTCAAGAATTGTAATTGACATCTGATTTGAAGATGGCGATATTGGTTCAGGTAAGCTCGTACCAGTATAAAATCCCGGAGCTTTCGGTTGAGACAATAATTTCTCACCATTCAGCATAAGAATTACAGATGACATGTCTGGTCTATCTCCTGGTTTTTCTTGTACGCACAACAATCCAACATGCATATATCTTAATATTTCAGAAGAAAGGATTGTCTCAATTACATGTGGATCAACTAGTTCCAGTACCATGTTTTCAATCCACAGTCTCCATGCCTATAGCAATGAAATTTTGAATAGTCACTACTTACATTGAATGTAATTTATTTATTTTTTGAAATATTTTATTTTAAAGATACATTGAATGTAATTATTTTTTTTGAATTATTTTATTTTAAAGACATTGAATCTAATATTTTTTTTGATATAATTCATATAGGCAAATGTGAGTGTATACTGGTTGCACTTACATGTCCAAGAAGGTTGAGTGAGTGTTCTGAGTAATAAAACACCTTAAACTTTTTTCCGCTAATTATCTCCAATACTATTACTCCAAAACTAAATACATCTGATTTCATGGAGTAACGGCCATGCATAGCATACTCTAGAGGCATGTAGCCACTGCACATGTTGTTTTCAGAGGGATAAGTATTAAAAAAAATGTAGATACACTATACGTCAAATTAAGTACAAAACGAAGGTAACTTACTATGTTCCAACCAATTTTCTTGTTCTGGCTTCAACTTGATCGCCGCAAAATTCCCGAGCCAGACCAAAATCTGAGATTTTTGGATTCATATGGGCATCTAGCAAGATATTGCTTAACTTCAAATCTCTGTGAATAATTCTAAGTCTAGAATCTTGGTGGAGATAAAGAAGTCCTCTAGCAATGCCAGCAATAATATCGGAACGCTTTGACCACGCCAAGAGTTTGCTTCTAGTTTCATCTGGTTAAATTTCACTTATATGTTTAGCATACCATTTTCATTAATAGAAAAAATATAAGTAAAATTTTTTTAGTGCAATGTCAAACATATCAAAGGCACAAACCAAAGATGAAGTAGTCTAAGCTCCTGTTGGGCAAGTATTCGTAGATCAACAATGTTTCCTCTCTATGAATACAACAACCAAGAAGCTTCACAAGATTACCATGTTGAAGTTTTGCAATCAACAAAACTTCGTTTTTAAATTCCTCCGACCCTTGATCAGACATCTTTGAGTTCCGCTTTATGGCTACCTCTTTTCCATCTATCAGGGTACCCTGAAACCATCGTTTGGAATATATATTTACTAAAAAATCTTTTAGAAAATTAACATGTCCATGGAATATTTCTGCTAGCAAAACTATCCCCGAGTTTATTTCTGCTAGCAAAACTATCAGTTGCCTTAACAATGATTGAAAAATCAAATATTGGCAGATCAGAATCTTCCTTCCTCAATCTAAGATATTGTTGCCTCCATTGAAATGGCGCAAGATGATATAATCTCGGTGCCACTGCAATGTGCAAGAATACCATATCAATAAATTAATTACTATTACAAACATAAGTGTCCATATTTTCCTATTGTCTCTATTTTTGGCAAATTAAAGAATTAGAATATGTACCAGATTATTTTTCAAATATTTTCAATACATATGTTGCACATTATTAATATGGACGATTGCATATAGGCATGTATTTTTGTTATATCCAAAAACAAATTGCAGCTTGCTTTATAAATATTATTATGCAGGCACATATTAGGAATCCTGAAATTATCACGGCAACTTGGATCCGTATCAATCGCTTCTTCTGGTTTCCGTTGCCATTAACACTAACATGATCTGACAAATGTAATACACAGACCACAATTCATTAATCAACGACTATTTGCATAACTGTCTGATTAAATTGACAAAAGTTAAGTTATAGATTTTAACTTGGACCTTTCTATTTAAATAAGAAAGAAGGTAGCATAGAAAACAATAGCAATATAGCAGTTAACATTAACAAACAACACTAATAACATCAATGGAAGTTTCTAGCAAAATATGGTGACTTAGATCTCTGCTACAATTGTCCCCTCAAATTGAGCATGAGACTTCATGCTGCAATATCAAAATGTTTTGTTAAATTTTTGGCTTACCCCTCCCATCCCGCTTCTTGATTAATATTAAATTATATCAGAAAGAAAATACAAATGAAGAACCAAAAAGTAGATTAAAAACAATATGTACATATTCTAATGCCAATCAGATTATCAAACCAAAGCAAACAACTATTTCATCCGTGTTAGATATCCACATTTGTATAAGCTGTACATGAACAATTTTTCATACACTCTTTTTGACATTCCGCAAGATTCATGGTTTCACTATACAACTATTAATATATCAGTTTCTCATTGTTCTTGTTTTATACTTCTATATGCAAGCTATAAGATTCTACTCTAGCAACTTGCAAAACACTGATGGCATTGTCGACTTATAATTGTTGAGCTTAAATTTGACAAAGAATGATTGGCTGAAATACTTTTCTCAAAATTTAAACAATAAACTGTCACAGTAACTAACATTAGAAGCGTACAGCTTTAAAGTAACTTTAACTTTTGAAACACTGTGCATCATAGGTATCCAACAGAAGCCATGCTGCGTATATACTTTCTGAAAAACGCAATACTCAATTGATTAATCATCAACTATTTGTACAACTAGTAGATTGAATTGAAAAAAAGTATATAATAAGTATCTTAGAGAAATTATATAAGTAGAACTAAGTCGCAATATTCATTAACTTGGCCTTTTTTATGTGCCAATTGAGCATAAATTGCAACATCAGAATGTTTTGATAGTTTTCACTGCCTTACCCCTCCACTTCTTCATTAATATAGTAAGGTATATTGAAAGGAAATGCAGATGAAAAACCAAAAAGTAGATAAAAAAAATATAAATTTACCCAATTCTGAAGAAGGGACTCTGATATAAAGATCTTGTCCCCATTGAGAAAATACACTCTCATGTCAACTAGATCACCAAACCAAAGCAAACAACGACTTCCCCCTTTTCGGATATCCACATTTGTATAAGCCGTACATGAACAATTTTTCAAACACAGTTTTTGGCATTCCACAAGGTTCATGGTTTTATTGTACCATGATGAAGACGTGTCTGGCAATTTCATTTCTCCGTATTTCAAGAAACCACTCATGTTATTGTTTCCACAAACGGACTTAATTTTCGGAACACACCCACTAGACCAATATGAAATATTCCATTGTTCAGGAAACTTGGGAACATAACCTTTTAGGCATTCAAGAGATTTTTGACAGCAACTTTAGTACCATCAGTGAGAACACCATGATAAACAATTCCATAACCACCTTCACCAAGAACATTTTCTGGAGACAATCCATCAGTAGCATCTTCGAGCTCTCTCAAAGTGTACCATCTTCCCCATCCAAGATGTGATACCTCAGGTCCAATTCCGCCAACACTACCACTCCCAAAAGACGACGTCGTTTCACACCCACAAATAAACTCCCTATATGACTTAACAACCACCTTGTGTTCCTGTCTTCCGATATCCACGTGGATCTCCGGTACTTTCTCCGGGGTTGGTTGTCGGAGTTACTAATAATTTCTGTATAAACGGAAACAGGATACATATGCTCATAATCTGCTACTCATTTTCTCCATGTGCCTATGCTATAATAACAAACTTGTTCACACATACTTTTCTGCATAATTTATGCAGAAAATCTGAAGGTACCATAAATACTTAGATAAGCCTAATGATCAACTTCATTTGATTCATTAATACAATATTTAGCACTAGGAGGCTTACACATCACTTAGCTATTAAATTAAATTAAAGTTTTGAATTCTACATCTTATGATATATTTTGTAGTTGATATCATCAATTTGAGACAAGGTACACAAGGTATCAATCACAAGAACTAATGCCCGCAAATTAAAAGACATATGCATCACTCATTAGTCATCACTAACAATTTTTACCAAAAGAACAAAGGCTCGCTCAACCACAAAAACAAGTAATCACAATGCATCATTGCTCACAGTTTAAAGTCAATCCTAATCGCATAACTACCCATTTTCATTAACCAGAATTAAAAACACATTTAAATACAAAATGAAACAAATATGACAGACCAGAAAATGAAGAAAAGGGTTTCTAAGGCAATGCAGAAGAAAATGGAAAGTAAATGGAAAAAAGTTTACCTCCTCTTAGCCGTCAACAATGGTTATCGATGGAGAGAAGAACAATTTTAGGGTTGAATCCATGGTGAACTATTTGTGTTTTGGGATCGTGAGTGAAGAAGAAGGTTCTGGGAGAGAAGAACGATGGAGAAGAATTTTTCTGGGTTTCTATTTGAAGATGATGGTGAAGTGAGGGTCAATGAAATTAGATTATTTGTAGCAAAAAAGAAGAAAACAAAGGAGGGTGGATCGGAACCAAGTGAAATCTTCTTGTGGAATTGTGTGATGTGATAGAACATTGCATGTTTTTGTTCATTTGCAGTCTTTATATATAAATAAAATTACATTACATATAATCACATTTGACCTTCAAAGCCATCTGCATTATACCTCTTATGTGAATATATAATCACAATTTTTACCTTAAAAAGTGATCATATATAATCAAATGGAACTGCATAGTCTTTAAACCAGCATTCCAAATATGTTGAATGTCTTGTATGGTCTAGAGATGTTGTGATTTTCTCAACAAATGGATTAATGCAATCAAATACCAATTGTTAACAGAAAATAATACAAATTTCACCTCATTCTAATTTCTAATGCAACATCCAGGACTACATCTGTAGTAATACACAGTACTATTATAAATGGGAACATGAGCTATTCAAGTAATAAGGAAATGATAAAATACAATCAATTCTACATAAAATAGTAGAACAATATAACCTAGGAACAAGCAAATCTCACAGACTCTCAGTAAGATTACTCATTCAAATAAAGACGGCAGCTAAAAATTCGCCCGCAAAAAAAAAATGCATCACAGTGATAAATGATACAGAGACTTTTTACCTTTGGTCTTAAACATACGACCAAATATGTAAGTAAATTTGATAAAAGTATTCACAAGTTCTGTACATGTACAAGTATCAAATCAAAAGTGATTATTGGAATATATCTTACTATAAACATTCATTGGTTTGAAACTTCATATTCTATCTTGCCTCAAAAATTGTAATTGACATCTGATTTGAAGATGGTGATATTGGTTCAGTTAAGCCCCTTCCGGTATAAAATCCCGGAGCTTTCGGCTGAGACAATAATTTCTCACCATTCAGCATAAGAATTACAGATGACATGTCTGGTCGATCTCCTGGTTTTTGTTGTACGCATAACAATCCCACATGCATATATCTTAATATTTCAGAATAAACGATTGTCTCAACAAAGTGTGGATCAACTAGTTCCAGTGCCATGTTTTCAATCCACAGTCTCCATGCCTATAGCAATGAAATTTGAATAGTCACTACGTACATTGAATCAAATATTATTTGATATAATTCAAATAGCTAAAGTGAGTGCATATTATTTGTACTTACATGTCCAAGAAGGTTGAGTGAGTGTTCTGAGTCATAAAACGCCTTAACCTTTTTTCCGCTAATTATCTCCAATACTATTACTCCAAAACTAAACACATCTGATTTCATGGAGTAACGACCATGCATAGCATACTCTGGAGGCATGTAGCCACTGCACAGGTTTTTAGAGGGTAAGTATTAAATAAAATTGTATACACTATGTTTTAAGTACAAAAAGAAGGTAACTTACTATGTTCCAACCAACTTTCTTGTTCTGGCTTCAACTTGATCGCCACAAAATGTCCGAGCCAAACCAAAATCCGAGATTTTTGGATTCATATGTGCATCTAGCAAGATATTGCTTAACTTCAAATCTCTGTGAATAATTCTAAGTCTAGAATCTTGGTGGAGATAAAGAAGTCCTCTAGCAATGCCAGCAATAATATCGGAACGCTTTGACCACGCCAAGAGTTTGCTTCTAGTTTCATCTGGTTAAATTTCACTTATATGTTTAGCATAAAACTCACTTTAATAGAAATAATATAAAGATGTTTTAGGCAAAAGTGAAACATCGAAGGCACAAACCAAAGATGAAGTAGTCTAAGCTCCTGTTGGGCATGTATTCGTAGATCAACAATTTTTCCTCTCTATGAATACAACAACCAATAAGCTTCACAAGATTACGGTGTTGAAGTTTTGCAATCAACAAAACTTCGTTTTTAAATTCCTCCGACCCTTGATCAGACATCTTTGCATTGCGCTTTATGGCTACCTCTTTTCCATCTATCAGGGTACCCTGAAGCCATCATTTGGAATATATACTTAATAAATCATCTTATAGAAAATTAACATGTTCATGGAATATAGCAATAGTACCTTATAAACAGGTCCAAATCCACCTTCCCCAAGTTTATTTCTGCTAGCAAAACTATCAGTTGCCTTAACAATGATTGAAAAATCAAATATTGGCAGATCTGAATCTTCCTTCCTCAATCTTAAATATTGTTGTCTCCATTGAAATGGCGCAAGATGATATAATCTCGGTGCCACTGCAATGTGCAAGATGATAATATCAAGAATTAAAATACGCACCAGATCGTTTTTCAAATCTTTTAAATACATATGTTGTACATCAAAAAAATATAATGCACAAAGATTAATATGGTCGATTGCATATAGGCATGTATACTTGTTATATCCAAATAGAAAGCTTACCTCGCTTTATAAATACTATTATGCAGGCACATATTAGGAATCCAGAAATTATCACGGCAACTGTGATCCGTATCAGTCGCTTCTTTTGGTTTCTGTTGCCATCAACACTAACATGATCTGACAAATGCAATAGACAGACCACAATTCATTAATCAACTACTATTTGCACATTAACTAGCAACACTAATAACATCAATGCAAGTTTCTAGCAAAAGATGATGACTTAGATGTCTGCTACAATTATCCCCTCCGCAGTGCATCATAGGTATACTTTCTGGAAAATGCAATACACAATTGATTAATCATCAACTATTGTACAACTAGTAGATTGAATTGAAAAAAGTATATATATCAAGTTTCTTAGAGAAATTATATAAGTAGAGATAAGTCTCAATATTCATCAACTTTGGCCTTTTTAGGTGCCATTTGAGCATAAATTGCATAACACTACAAGCTGCAATATAAGAATGTTTTGATAGTTCTTTCTCACTGCCTTACCCCTTCACTTATCATTCATAATAAGAAATGCAAATGAAAAACCAAAAAGTAGATAAAAAGAATATAAATTTACCCAATTCTGAAGAAGGGACTCTGATATAAAGATCTTGTCCCCATTGAGAAAATACTCTCATGTCAACTAGATCACCAAACCAAAGCAAACAACCACTTCCCCCATTTCGGATATCCACATTTGTATAAGCCGCACATGAACAATTTTTCATACACACTTTTTGACATTCCACAAGATTCATCGTTTTATTATACCATGATGAAGACGTGTCTGGCAATTTCATTTCTCGGTATTTCAGGAAACCACTTGTCTTATTGTTCCCACAAACGGAGTTAATTTTCGGAACACAACCACTAGACCAATATGAAATATTCCATTGTTCAGGAAACTTAGGAACATAACCTTTTAGGCATTCACATCTGGGAACGTTTCCGTTCATATTGCATACAGAATTAGAACCACATGTTGCATAGCTATCACAAGAATCTTGCATGCCAGTGTCGACTACTATCCTATTGCTTGTTTTACTTGTCCAAACTAAAGCCTGCAAATTTCCTAAAGGGGAGAGTTTATATATAGAAACAACAGAGCTATCAACAACTTCATACCGATGATACACTTCTTTTTCAGTCATGACAAATTCAAATCTTTGCTTTTGTTTCAATGGTTGTGTTGGATATCCGGTAAAAGCGCGTCCATTCCATGATCCTACTCTCAATCTTATGACAGATCCCATCTTAATAACTAGTTGCGGATATCCTCTGATATCAACATTTACAGAATAATCTCCCTTAGCTGGATCATCTAAACTTTTCCAAGACGATTCGAACATGTTTAGACCGGTTACTAAGTTCCATCCAAGCTTCATTCCCGGCAATAATGTATCACATGGATAATCAAAACTCTGCCACAAAACATTGTCCTGCCCAATTTTCAACACAATATTTCCTGTGTCCAATAGATGTGCAGTTATTGACTTATTCGCGGGTTTGTTTGACACATTCGAGGACCAAATTGTGTTTTTTGTGCCGTTTAGAATCACAAGAACCCCATTTTCATTGAGTTTAAAAATACCTAAATTATTGTACAGTGGTGTTTCTCTGTTGGCCACCCAAACAATTGTTAAAGGGGTTAAATTTTTGTACCACATACCTAAATATCTTCCTTTTGAATTACCTGGACTGAAGAAACCGAGTTCAAAAGTTCCTTTTGCTGAAATCAAACTCTGGCCATCAAGAATAGATTGATTCTGAGATAAAGTGTCCAGTGAAGTGCTTGTTATCATGTAGGAAGCAAAAATTAACAAAATGATCCTATAAATCATTTTATTTGAATCTAAACAGAACTGAAGATGTTGAGTCGGTAGCATGAAAGAGGATCATAGAAGAGTAAGAGGATGGGAAATGGAAAAATTGTTTGAATCTTTCACCATTTGCTTGACAAGAATTTTATCTTTATAAGATCGTCTAATATGCAATAATTTATTTAGTCACAACTTACAACATTATAAAGATAAAATTCTTGTTAACAAGTGTCTAAGAACACAAGTAAAAGAATAAAAATAGAATTTTTATTTAGAATTTGTGTTGAATTGAAAATGTCCAACTTTTTTTTTAATTAAGATTTTCCAAAAAAAAGCTATGTTAGTCTACTATATTGACCAAACAAACTACACATGTCAGAATTTCAATAGCGTGTCTTTCTTTATATGGTTGTTGTGCATTTTTTTTCTTTGATCTTTTGACTTTTCCTTGTTTAAGGAATTTGCTTATTTAATATATAATTAACTGATAAAAAAACATATGAATATTATTTAGTTTAGATTTCAAAAGAAAAAAAAAATACAAAAATCGTTGATGAACATTCTCTACCGAGTTAGGATGAAAAATTCTCGGTTGTTACATGAGCAGATTTTAATGAAGCATATCTAGAGCTGTCAAAGAGGCCGGCTCGGTCCGGCCTGGCCCAGCCTGGAGGGGCCCGATCAAATAAAGGAGCTGGCTCAACCCAGCCCGTTAACTTCATGGCCCGACCCGTTTAGTCCGGCCAGATAAGCAAAAGCCTACGTGGCTCGATGGGCCGACCCACTAATTTCCATAGTATTTTTTTTATAAAAAAAAAAAACATATTCTACTAAATTTATGTTAATTTTTCAACTAAATTTTCAAGAAGGTAATTCGTATCCCTATATTTTCTCACATAATCTCTCAAACAACAATATCTTCCTTTTTATCCACATCAAACAAACAAACAAATCTCTAACAAATAATCTCATTCTAATCCAATAAGTTTTTTGTCATATTATTATTATTACTACCAAAAAAAATTCCAAGTTTTATATCTTTCATTCATTCATTGTAATTTAAGTAAAAAAAAAACAAAAATATAGAAAGAATATAAAATAAATACAATAAAAAGATGATATGCTTAAAATAACCATATTCCAAGTTTTATATCCTTCGTTGTAATTGCACAAAAAAAATTAAAAAAATATATAAAAAGATTATAGAATTTTTTAAAATAATTTTTTTAATTCTTTAAGGGGCTGACCCAAAAGGCTGTGGGTCGGCCCATAAAAAAGCCTGACCCGAGATAAGGTCCGGCCCCCTTTTTATGAAGCTCGGTCCATGTAAAAGGATAGGGCTAATGGACCGGCCTGATAACCCGGCCCTTTTTGACAGCTCTAGGCATATCCTCGATAGACATCCGAAGGGGGGTGTTATGAATATTATTAGTGGATAACCATATAGGTCATTGACCCATTATGTTTACCTATATATAAATATTATGTATCATTATAATGTAACCCTAATTCTTGTGGTAAATAACACAGACTATTCATTATCTCTTCTCCCTCTTCTTCATCTATATTATTGTTTTGTTTAGACCAGTTTATAACATATATAATTTTAAGGGTTAAATATGTTTTTGGTCCCTATAGTTTCTCAGAATTTTTGTTTTAGTCTCAAAAGTTTATTTTCGCACTTTTTAGTCATTGAAGTTTCACCAGTCAATGTTTTTAGTCCCTACTTTCCATTCAACTCATGTATACTTTCACATTTTTGAATGATTTTTTGTATTCATATTTATAATATTATAAGAACATCCTCAATAAAAATTTAGAATTTTTTAACATAAGATGAATTTTTATGTGCAAAAACCTAAAAATTTCATATTTAATTCATCTTTTGTTAAAAAAATATAAACTTTTGTAACAAATATTCATATAATGTATTAATCATGACCGCATAAAAAATAAATTAAAATTTCAAATGGTACGCAAGAGTTGAATGAAAAATAGGGACTAAAAACATTGAAGGAAAAAACTTCAGGGACTAAAAAGTGTGAAAAAAATCTTCAGGGACTAAAATGAATCATGATAAAAAATAAACAAGTTAAATTTTTTATATGAATCATGATCAATAAATAACTCAATTATATATTAGATAAGCTAGATAAATATACGATATACTTATATGTAAATAATAAAACTATCATTGCAAGAAAATTATATTTAATTTGTTATAAATTTGAATTTACTTTCTATTTTGCAATTTTTAAGAATTATAATTAGAGAGACAAGATAGGATAAGTTTCAGAATTAATTTATCTTACTGCATCACCAAACACTGGATTGCAAATTTGTGTTTTTGTTACGGAATTAGCGCTTGTTATTTCTTCCACGACTGCGTCAAAAATGTATATATATATATGTCTAATTACCAAGTGATACAAGATTACTATTATGTTAATATTATGTTAAGAATAGCATTCATTATTTTGGAATAAATCTTTTGTTGTAAATGTAACATTTTTGTGGGAAAACAATGGTTTGTTGGATATTTTGATGTACGTATATAAATAATTTATTTTAAAGTTATTTTAATAGTTTTAAAAGAATTAATTAATATCATTATTATCATTAACGATTTGTTAAATGTGTGAATACTTGGTCATTATGTCAGTTAGTTATGTGTTTATCAAAACCAATAAATTCTAATTAACAGGAGCCTGTGGTTTTACAATGCAGATGAAAAATAATGATAGAGGAACGATTAGCAAAGGAGCAGGGTACAATGGTACATACATGCTTAACTTGGCGCATACAATTTTCAATAGAAGCCGATTCTATTTTTTCTAATAAGAACATTGAGAGTTATCTTCCTGAATTATCACCGGTGTCTAATAATGTCTTGCTAGTTCTGTCACTTTGGATATGATTCATATATGGGAAGGACCTGTTGAATTCTGGGGGATTTGCGCTTATGAGGCCAATAAATCCTTAAGGACAGTGTGATCAGCATGCCTCAGGTATTATTTCATGGTTTACTATTCTTCCTATTTGAGACTCGGTGGTTGCTTACTTTGTGGTAGTGGCGACAACGATATACAACAATTATAAATAAATTATATAATCTCTATTTTATTTTATTATCATTCATATTTACTTAATTATATAAATAATATGTTGTTTATTATTATGGATGTGATGATAGGTCCAATTTTTACAACATGGTTTATTTATTTGGGTATAAATTTATACCAAGTTGTCCACTGTCAAATTAGTGGCAAAAATGTATTTATGCTAAAATAAAATGAGATTAAGGTAATTTGTCAGATTAGAGAGAAAAATTTGATGATACAGGTGCTGGAACATGAACCAGATTTTAGCCTCAACTCAAATTGGCTGTGGGGACACCAAATCTTTGCCATCCTTTCCAGCTAACAAATTTATGAAGTTTGATGTTCTTTTTGTTTGCCACAATCAAAGGCCAACATGGAGTTACTTGTGCTACCTGTAGTTTTAAGGGAGCATACCTTGTTATGTCATTACGAAGGGCACACTTATATGTCAGATTTTAGGAATCCTAGAAGAAAAGGCAAACTAGGTACACTATTGCTACTAAATTCATTTTTTTTTTTTAATGAGTACTGTATATGCACATCATGCATACTCTTAATGCTTGAAACGTCTGTTTGTTCCTCTTAAAGGTCTCGGTTTCGAACTTTTTCACTTTATGTGTTTGCCAGTTTACAGTGGCGACTCCAGGATTGTTAGAGAGTCTGGGCAAATTTTTAGAGGGAATTTTATCAACTCAAATTTCGAATATAGAAATATTTAAACCCAATTTTTCAATATTTAATTTTGGAAGGAATTTTTAAACAAGAAACAACAAGCAAGAGTATAGTCATATTTCCAATATAATTAAGGCTCAACTAAATAAGAGACTACAATCAAAACTGAATCCACATCGACGTATATAATTATATTAAATTACTTAATTATTTATACAATCAAAACAGCTTATTTATATAATCACTTAACAATCAAAACAACTTAACAAATTTTAAAATTCAAAACAACATCAAGTCATCAAACAAAGATTCTAGATTGAGAAGGTTTTAGATTGTTAAAAATTAGAATTAATTGCATATTTGGTCTCTTATGTTTATTTTAGGTTTCAATTTGGTCTCTTATCTTTTAAAAGTTTCAAGTTGATCCTTTTCCTCAAATTTTAGTTTAAATCGTCGACTTTTCTAATGAATTTGCGTATGTAGACCACTTAGGAGAGTACTATGTGAAGGTTTTAGAAAAATTAACTCAAAATTTAACAAAAAGTTAGAAAAAATTAACTCAAAATTTAACGAAAACGACCAACTTATGTTGAGATCAATAACATAAGGGACCAACTTGAAACTTTTAAAAGATAAGAGACCAAATTGAAACCTAAAATAAACATAAGAAACTAAATATGTCTCGTACGGTACCTTTACGAGATGCGTTTCTTTTTTTTATTTATTTTTTCTGTTTCTTATTATTACAAAAAAAAAAAAAAAAAGGCAGCCCAGGCATGTGCCAGACATGCCCGGCGGCATAATCGCCCATGCCAGTTTATATAGAGAAAAAAAAAAAAACTTCATATAGAGAAATATTGAATGGGATGAAATCATCAACAAAGTTTAATGGATCAATTACTAGAAAATTCATTTTTAACCTAGTGATTGAAGTTAAGTGATTAACAAGTTTCATTGATTAGATTTCACTTACCTTCTGATCAAACTTCATATATATTATGAAAAATTCTTTCCTCAAGTTAAAAATAAAAAAAATGAAATTCAAATTTCACAAAACTTTAAATTCCACATTCCACATATGATATATTAATTCATCTTAAAATTTGAAGGTATGTAATGCTTCTGTTAATCTTTGAAAACCAACTATTCTAAACTACTTTTTAGTAAGAGTTTACTATTGAACTTTGTGGGCTATACAAGCTCAGCAAGCTACGTTATTGGACCATAAACTTCCAACTTATACATTGAATAGATTAGAATTTTTTTTTTCTACCCTAATAATTGTCAATTTACCCCAACATTAATTTTGAATAGACGAATTTACCTTCATATATAAACTAAAATCCTGAAGAAAAAAATTTGGTTACCGGAACACTTTGGAAAAAAGTGTTCTGATATGTAAATTTTTTTTTGGTTACCTACACACTTTGAAAAAAGTGTTCAGATATATAAAATTTTTCTAATTTATTTTTTTACCTGAACACTTTGAAAAAAAATGTGTAGGTATGTAAAATTTTTCCAAATTTATTTTGTTACCTACACACTTCAGATATGTAAAAATTTTCTAATTCTTTTTGCTTTTCAATTTTCCTTCCGAATATTATATCTCATGTTAAGGATTCATACGCTATACCTTATTTCGATCCTCACATTCGATCACGTTCATACTGATCTGAAATTTCAATCTCCATCCTGAATTTCTGTATTTTCTTATCAAAACTCATTTTCGACCTGTTACTCATTCATACAAATCTAAATTCTGGTTTTTGTTTTAAATATTTTACTTTTTATTTATTTATTGGAATGTTCCTCACCGATAATAATCATTGAAATGGACCTGTCGTGTTAGTTGAATCTACAAACATGGGTTAAGATTGGCTTTATGGTTTTCAAGTTGCAAACATGTCATAAAGTTCACATACCCACCGATCTGTGTGTGTGTGTGCGCATCATTGCACACAAGGTGTTTGATATATTTAATCAATGTCTTGTGCAATGTTATTTCATAGCTTTTAAAATTTCAGTTCTGATTTATGATGACCAAACGTGATGGAATTCTTAGTTTCAGCAAAATTTGATTTATGTGATCTTCTGATAGGTGTCTCATTTTTGTTCTATGCCATGAACTATCATATAATTTGAAAAAATTACATATTTGCACACTTTTTTTCAAAGTGTTTAGGTAACAAAAAAAATAGAAAAATTTTACATACGAACACTTTTTTCCAAAGTGTGTAGGTAACAAAATAAATTTGGAAAAATTTTACATACCTACACACTTTTTTTCAAAGTGTTCAGGTAAAAAAAAAAATAAAAAATTTTATATACCTAAACAATTTTTTTCAAAGTGTTCCGATAACCAAATTTTTTTCTTCAGGGTTTTAGTTTATATATGAGGGCAAATTCGTCCATTCAAAATTAATGTTGGGGTAGATTGACAATTGTTGGGGTAGAAAAAAAAATTCAATAGATTATTACTTGTTATGTTGTATAGTGTACTTGAGTTTCTAAAATATTTCCAATAAATCCTCCTCGCCAAAAATGTAAGCCAAAAAATAGAACCAAAATAGAAAGAAACATGAAAAAATTCAATTGTTATATTCAAAGATAGAAAGATCTCATAGGTGTATTTTTCCTTGGATGCTTTCTGAAATTCACTTTTTCAACATATCTATATGGTTCTGCAATAGAGATAGATGACTCGGCCTCTGAATTTTGGTTATGGTCATTTTGATCTCCAAGCTCCTCAAAGAATAAAATGGACAATCCAAGCTTCTCAATTATTGACATCTAACAAATACACAAAATTTTATCACAAAATTAATTTTTTAGAGTTACACAAACAATAAATTTCACATTAAATTTGTAATCCATTACGACCGACTTTATAGTCAGTTGTAGACCGTTAAATTGAGAGCGAAAATTTTCACCTTGCATGTAAGGGAACAAAATCGGTTACGCTTGTCTTGCAAATGTTTGCCACATTCTTCACAAATTCCACCAAACTTATTATGAGGTGTTGATGTTTTTGTTTCCTTGACTTGAGGTCCATGGCTTAAACTAGCAACTTTAGGTTCTATTGCTAGTTTCTTTTCTTTGGATGGTCGAGGTTTGAGATGCACAACCGTGTCTTTGTTTGATTTATATGTCTGTCAAATCATGTCACATTGTAAGAACAAAGTTAGGTTATGTATTTGATTAGAAAATAAAATCTATATGTTACTTCTAATTAGAGGTCATATTAGGTTTGGTGAGTCATATGTACCAGTACTAAGCTATAAATTTTTTGAAGAGTAATAACACAACAATATCCTTAAAATACACTTTCTTTTTATTTTTTAACAATTTTCATCCCCTTTTACTTAACCGAAGTTCGAACACCGAACACGACCTCTGCTTATATGATACAATGTCTTGTCAACTGAGTTAAATTCACGGGACAATTAACAAGTATATATATATATATATATATATATATATATATATATATATATATTAAATTAAATCAATTCAACACTTAATAAAAAAATTAATAATCAATTCAACACTAATCATGAAAGAGTAGAAAGAAAAGAACCTGAATATTTGAGCAATCAAAATACTTGAGTATGTCAGAATATTTGACAACATCTTGATAACTATATTGGTAAATTTGAAACCTTTTATGAAGAAAATGAGATTCTATACCATGTTTACACAAACTCATTCTACAATCTACACAAAACACATTCTTCTCATTGTTCTTTTCTTGATGGTTCTTGCAATTACCAAAGTTCTCTTTCAACAGTGCATCAAGCCAAACTTTTTTCCTTTCATTTGGTAAATTATACTTCCTCATCTACAAAATTTTATTCACGAAACTATTAAATAAATAAATACCAAATCTTTAAAAATTCAATGATCAAGGAGCAATTCTATACTAACATCAAATATTAACAAAGAGTAACCACAAATATTCAAAATAGTGAAAAATGAACCTTGCAAGTAAAATAAACTTGTAATAATCTTGATATATATATTCTTATTTTTCTTCCAATTAGGCTAACATTATATATATATATATATATATATATATATATATATATATATATATATATATATATATGAACACAAGGTTGGATTATTTTGAAGAATCAGATGAATCATGAATTCAAAATTTGAGAATGCACAAAAGGGTATGAATCAATTATCTTAGAATTGCGAGAAAAAAAATAAGTAAAAGAACACATGAAAAAGAAGTTCATATATTGATAAACAAGAATACTATGTGCTAAAAAGGTTACCTTTTTTTCTTTTCCTCTCCAGCAAGACATTAAAAGGGAGAGAAGGTGGTATTATGAATATGTAAGTGTGACAGAAATATAATTTTATAATACTCAAAACCTGAAAAGAGAAACAACGGAAAAAAGGTTAAGAGAAGATTGTGAGTGTGATTTTGTCAGATTTGTTTTCAATTTCAATTGGAATTGGAAAAATTTCTATTAAAAAAATTGGACAGCTATATTGACACGTACATTATATTTCTTCTCTTAATTAATATTTTTTAATTAATAAATTCATATAATGAAATTGTAACCAAAAAATGAAACAATTTGTCAAAAAAAAATAATATATATATATATATATATATATATATATATATATATATATATATATATATATATATATTATGGTTTATGGAGTAGTATCTGGATTGTACCCAAAGTTTATTTTTACCGATCCCTTTACCTGGAGAATGCACAGTTAATATGACCCATGTATAAAAAGATGTTAATGCAAAAAAAAATAAAAAATTACTAAAAGGATTTGCATTTCTTGTGACGGAAGATTCTTATGAGAATTAATTAAATTAAGTGACACAGGTTACATATATGGGTATATTAATTGTGCCATAAAGGCACATGTTAAGGTATTTTAATTTAGAAATTCAGTATTTAATAAGATAAAATATTTAATGCTTAAAAAGTTAAAATGCACAAATTTTAAGAAATAACTAGTTTTAAGATCTGTGCATATATGTTAACGTATTTTAATTTAGAAATTTGGTATTTAATAAGATAAAATATTTAATGCTTTAAAAGTTAAAATGCACAAATTTTAAGAAATAACTAGTTTTAAGACCCGTGCAAATGCACATGTCCATAGACTTTTATTTTATATTTAATTTTGTCACTATATTAATGTAGAAAATTTATTTAGAATTAAATATTTAAAAATTTGTTATATAATATTGTTAAAATATAAATGGAATTCTTGTGTTATTTCTTGTAAATTTATTGATTCAATTTTTTGTGTTTCTGTGATAAATAATGGTCTCGTGTATATTTTTAATCAAAAATTATAAATTTTATTAGGAATATTTAGGATATTTTAGTAAGTTTGATACTAATTAATTTTATTATTAATGGTTAGTAATAAACTTGGTAGTAATATTATTATTTTTTTGATGAAAAATATTGTTTATGTTTGTTTTTTTATAGAGTATTTTTTTATTTTTTTATTTCTCTATTCCTACTTTTATGTGTTTTCTTCTTACTTTTTAATTTTATAAACTAAAATTTCTATAATCATTTTATTATTATTTTTGTTCCTATTTTTATATATAAATTGTTCTGTTTTGTTCTTATCTATAATTTGTTTTGTTCATATTTTTATTGTATTTTTTTAATGTTTTTTATAGTGAAATTACAATGAAAGATACAAAAAAACAATGAAAGATAAATTAGTAATTTTGGTTGTAATCAATTTTAATATATTAAGTAGTAGATTTCTATATTTACTTTATGGGCACATGTTAACATTCTTCTATATATTTTCGCCAAAAAAAAAATTCTCCTATATATATTTTGAAAATTCTATAAATAAAACGTGACACAAAACTCTTAGGGAGAGTTTGCCACTCATTTGGGTCCCACAAGGCTCGATGATTAGTCTCTATAGTTACGCGCAGAGATACCCGGTTTAAGAAAGAAAAAAAACGTGACACAAATAGTTGGAAAAAAAACGCGACACAATTTATTACTTTGAATGTTATTTGACTTTATTTTTTTACTAAATTGATTTGATTGAGATTTAATTATCAAAGAAATTTAATATTCTGATTCGTCAAGAAATTTAATATTCTGATTCGTAAAGAAATTTCATAATATATAGTTATATGTGGAAATTTACATCATATTAAAATTTGATTAATTGACTTTTTTATTTCGCTCTTTTTTTTCCTCCTTTGTCAGGACTTAAACCCTGAACCTTCTGCTTCTTAATTCTTAGCTCAACTATCTTAACTAGCTGAGCTACTCATCCCACCCCTTTTTATTTCGCTCTTTGTATTACTTGGAAATTGGAACCCTCCTTAATGTGTGCATTCTTTTTAGTTGATAAATGCTAATAATGTATACATTTTTTTTAATCATTCCTCTAGTTCTCATTGGAAAGGGGTCTCGGTATAATCTAAAGTCCGGTAGTAAGATAAATAAAGTTTGAACCTACTTGGGGTTGGTCTAGTGGTGTTGACTTGGGTCCTTAGAGTATGCTCCTCTCAAGGTCGCATGTTTGATTCCCCTTGGTGCTAATTTCGGTGGGCTAAGTCCATACAGAGTATAAAAAACTCTGGTTTTAAATAGGGTCCCCGCAAATAGGCGGTGGGATATTGGTCCCATTGGATTAGTCTGTCCTAGGGTCGGATACCAAGTTTTTTTTTTTTTTAAAAAAAAGATAAATAAAATTTGAGCAAGAATTCTTTTACTGTGTTCTCTCGAACGATTTGTCCTAGAAAGCGTTCATTAATCACTTGAGCTCAATTTCTTGGTTAATGTATGTATTTTTTTTTTATATAAAATGCATATTCATTCCGGAAGATATGATAATTTTTTTTTTTGTATTAACCCTCTGATTTCTAGTAGAAAAAGGTCCGATAATCCAAAGTTCGGTCGCGAGGTAAGTAAAGTCTAGCTTAGAATTGTTCGCATTAGGATTCGAACATGGATATTGTTCCGAACTAGACTAAAGTCCAATATACTGAAGGCCCAAGGGCGTAAAGTATTAATACATGTTATCAAGCATGACATAATTACTCAAGGAAATGACAATCACGTTCTCTATAGCACATGGCCTCGGCCAATAAGAATTCAGCATAGTACTAAAACTAGATTTTTTTTGAAGAAGAGTACTAAAACTAGATTATTCTCAGCACCACTCATGTAGGGGAATTGTCACTCTTCATGCATATTCATGCAAGGTTTGACCTATAAATATATGCATACCCCTAAACCTAGAGCTGTCAAAACGGGCGGCACGGCCAATTTCGGACCGCCCTGGTCGGGCTTCGTTGGGCCGGGCTAAAAAGCCCGGATAAAAAACGGGCTACCAAAATTAGTGCCTGTGCCCGGCCCGATACGGGTAGTCGGCCTTTCGGGCCGGCCCGGTTTATTTTTTAATTTTTTTTAC
The DNA here is from genome assembly GCF_020283565.1 of Trifolium pratense. NCBI lineage: Eukaryota > Viridiplantae > Streptophyta > Magnoliopsida > Fabales > Fabaceae > Trifolium > Trifolium pratense. Next base: position 24,531,249 of record NC_060065.1, read on the forward strand.
TTCTAGTGCTCAAACTCAACCATGTAAATAACATTAATAATTCTCGCGCGTAAAGAAATCAAGTTGTGTCTTGAAGCAATTTAGTTAGCTACAATTTGATCTATTTGGAAAGAAAGAAATAAAAGAATGTTTGATCATAAGATCTCCTCTCGTGACAGATTAATTTTCAACATTAAGGTTCAAGTTTGGTGGTGGTTGAAGGCAAGGAAAAATGACTTATTTTGACTTATAAAAATTGTATAAATGATGTGTATGATATAAATTTTCAATTCAACGATGAATTTTGTAAAATTTGTATTCGTTAGAGTTATTGACAAATTGTGCATTTTGCACCACTTGATCAACTCTTTCATATTAGAAAAAGTTTATTATTAATACCAATTGTAGGCTTTGGCTAACATGAAACAGTTAGACAAGTGGTGCACGGTGCACCACTTATCAATAACTCTATAACGAATGCAAATTTACAAAATTCACCGTTTGGTTGAAAAATTATATCATATAGATTATCTATACAAATTTTTAAAGAAATTGAAAATCATTTAATATGTTATTGAGACCCATCAAGATTAACGGCTTATGAATTTTTATTGAATACCTTATTTTGATGAGTCTCGATAACATATCAAATGATTTTCAATTTTTTATGAAAATTTGTATGAATGATCTGTATAATATAAATTTTCAATTCAACGATGAATTTTATAAAGTTTGTATTCGTTATAGGTTATTGATAAATCGTCCAGCATCCACCACTTCCCCAATTGTATCCAATATGTAAGTCGTGCAAGTGAAGACAATATATTCATTTCATGTGGATCAAATTTAGTAACATTCAAGCTGGTGGTTAATGCTCGTACTCAAAATCTACCTTTTAGATCATCTATCCATGATCTTGTCACGGACAAACATATATAGCGGATGTAACACGCAGGGCTGGAGACTGACCGAGTCAACTCAGTCTCAGTTAAGAACAATGTTCTTTATAGGTAAAATTATACCGAAAGTCCTTTATCTTATTTATTTGTAACACTTTGGTCCTTTATCTTTTTTTGGTAACATTTTGGTCCTTTATCTTTTAAAATGTGCACAAATCTAAGTAAATTCTAATATGGACCACTTCATTAAGTGGTCCATGGTGGACCAGTCATGAATAACATTATAACGAATACGAATTTTACAAAATCCACCGTTGGATTGAAAGTTTAGATCATATAGATTATTCATAGAAAAATTTAGAAAAATTGAAAACCATTTGATATGTTATTGAAACACATCAAGATTAACGGTTTATTAAATAACATAAATCTTGATGGGTCTCGATAACAAATCAAATGATTTTCAAAAAAATTTATGAATGGTCTATACGATATAAATTTTTAATTCAATAGTAAATTTTGTAAAATTCATATTCGGTAGATCACTTGTCTACGGTGGACCACCTTTAGCATCAGCCACAAAATCTATCCTTTACTCCATTTTTTTTTATTTAAAAACTGCGTGATTTGTCACAATTTGTTTTAATTATTTTTTCCATATAATTATTTAAAAGAAATTTTGGATTTTAAAACAAAAAAAAAAACTCATACCCACAACTCAAAAGCCAAAATAAAAAAAAAAATTAAACCCAGAAATCAGATAACAAGATCAAGCAACATTAAGAAAACAAAAATCAAACCCAAAAATCTAAAACACAACAACCTCAAGAATTTGTTCTCAAATTTTGTAAACATATTTAGTCAACCTACAACCTAATCTTGTTACTAATTTATGCAATCAACCTAATCTCCTTTTACAAATCACCCTAACCACGCCACACTCCCGTTTTCCTCAAAACCCAGAACCTTCCAAGTTCCAACATAGACCCAAAAAATTTCTGGATTATGATTTTTTTGGGGTTTGAGGTTGAAGAAAGGTGGAAGGGGAACACAATGAAAGTACAATATTGTTTCTTAGAATATAATGATATATGGGTATGAGAACAGATGCAACATGAAAAAGTTGTCTGGTATTTTTAGTGGATGGAGTGTATCGGATAAAAACTAGATTTATGGGTTTAAATTCAGAATTTGTTTCAAGGTTGATTTTAATTTTATGAAAAATTTGGGGATTTTGAGAATTTTAGTGTTTAATGATAATTGAGGATTTCAATTTTGTAGTTTAGGATAAGATTGATGTAAACAAAACACTTAGATTTATTCAAATTTGAGTTTATTTGGGTATGATTTGTTATAGTGCAATGAATAAGATGATGAACATGATGAATAATATGATGAATGTTCATATGAATTTTGATTTTTTAAAATTTTCAATAAAAAAAATTATTAAAAGAATAAGTTTTTCCTATGTGGCTTGCCTACTCATCATTTTTTAAATAAAAAATGAAAAAAAGATTAACTTGCATATTTATAAAGATAAAGGATCAAAATGTTACAAAAAAAAAAAAAAAATAAAGGACTAAAGTATTATAAATAAATAAGATAAAAGACCTCCGGTGTAATTTTGTCTTCTTTATATTAGTAGACAGTCCTATTGAAGAAGCTATCTTCAACTTTTGGTGTTTTTTCTCAATTAACAACCTGTTATTAGCACAAGAATGGCCACTCTACCTTTCATGTCTTTTGTTGTCATGTTACTATTGTTTTCCACCCAAATTTCATCTGATACAGATATCATAACTCAGTTTCATTCTCTTCATGATGGAACCACCAACACATTGGTTAATGGAACATTTGAGTTGGGTTTCTTTAGTCCAGGTAGTTCCACAAATCGCTATGTAGGAATATGGTTCAAGAATATCCCAATAAAAACGGTTGTTTGGGTAGCCAATCGTGACCATCCAATTAGTGACAAATCCGGCATATTGAGCATAAACAAAGAAGGAAACCTTGTCCTTTTCAGCAAAAATGGCACAACTCATTGGTCAACAAATATAACAACCAAATCCTCAACCTCAAGCTTCATAGCACGGCTCTTAGGTACCGGCAACTTGGTCCTAAATGATGAGAAAGAAAATAACGGTTATGATGTGTACTTGTGGCAGAGCTTTGACTATCCTACTGATACATTTCTTCCAGGAATGAAGGTTGGGTGGAACCTAACAAGCGGTCTTAATAGGCGCCTAACAGCTTGGAACAATTGGGACGACCCTTCTTCAGGTCAAATTACTTATGGCTTGATAAGAAGTGACATTCCTGAAACAAAGATACAAAACGGTTCGTTAGTTTTATATAGAAGTGGACCTTATAATGGCCTTCGTTTCGGTGCTACACAAAAATTGAAACATGTTCCATTATTCATTCTCAATTTTTTCTACAAAAAAGATGAGTATTATTTCACTTACCAACCCAGGAATCAGTCAATACTTTCAAGATTTGTCATCAACCAAACTGTTTCTGCTCTTCAGGTCTTAAAGTGGACAGAAGGGAAACAAAGATGGATGCTTCATTCAAATATTCCGAGAGACGAATGTGATAACTACAACCGTTGTAGTTCGTTTGGGATCTGTGGCATGATGGGTAAGTCCTCCACATGTGAGTGCTTAAGTGGATTCACTCCAAAATCGCCTCAAAATTGGAAAGTGAAGGACCGGAGTGAAGGATGCGTGCGGAGTGAAAATTGGAGCTGTAGAGAGAAAAATAAAGATGGGTTCATCAAATTTCAAAATATGAAGGTCCCAAACACTAAGATATCTTGGATAAATAGAAGTATGACACTTGAGAAATGTAAGACCAAATGTTGGGAGAATTGTTCCTGTACAGCTTATGCTAACTCAAACATCATTGAGGATGGAAGTGGTTGCATCCTCTGGTTTAGTGATCTCTTGGACTTGAGACAATTACCCGATTCGGGGCAAGATCTTTATGTTAGATCCCATACCTCGGAAATAGGTACGAGATTTTATTTTAAACTGAATGGTGTTTCGTAATATTTTTTGCAATTAATGTGTTTTTCAAAGTTTAATTATTGATATTGTATTATTTTGTTTAAAGCAAACAGAGATGGTTCAAGGAAAATGGTAGCCGTGGTCACAAGTACCACTTCATTAATTATTGTGATGCTTTTGCTATTTACCATACTTTTTTGTTGGAGGAGAAAAGTTAAATCTAAATCTAGAGGTAACTTTTGTGATTATTATTCTTTTGACGTTGGGATGAGTTAGGGTCGAGTTATAATTTTTATGTATTCAATTCTATCAAATTCCTTTGTTTTTGTTGTAAATCATACAAATTCAAACGGTCAAATCCAAAACATTAATACAATATAAAGGTTCCCTCTCTTATAATTAATTAAGAAAGGAGAAAACTTAGGTCAAGTACCATACATCCTTTTATTCATCGGTACTAGAAATGATGAGATTAACTTCAAAATTTACCTTTCATAATCTATCCAAAACAACCAAGATATCTTAACTAAGTCTTTATCCAAAACATTAATACAATATAAAGGTTCCCTCTCTTATAATTAATTAAGAAAGGAGAAAACTTAGGTCAAGTACCATACATCCTTTTGGTCTTGTTCTCCACTTAAAATTTGACACATCAACAATTTTTTCCATGTCAGCTTTTAACAAATTAACACTAAAAATGGAAACATAGGATGTATGGTAAAAAATTGTTGATATGTCAAATTTTAAGTGGAGAATATGACCAAAAGGATGTATGGTACTTGACCTAAGTTTTCTCCATTAAGAAATCACACCAATCTTTGCCTGAAGTATGAGTTCATAAATCACAATACTTGCAATTTAGTATAAACAACTTGTTGGGAAGCTTGGCGAGCTTAAAGAGCATTGCCAAGAACTAAGGACTTATGTTGTACACGACCAAGAAATTAAAAAAAAAATGACATCTCTTAAATATCTTATTAGGTCATAATAGCCAATATGAGACTAATCAATCATAAATTCAAGTAATAGTTGTCTTCAATATAGAAAGGCAACTTTCTAGCATGAGAAGGCTTGTATTATGTAGGTGTGTATAGTTATTCTAATCTTGTTAATTTTATAGAGGAAATAGGAATCATGAAGACAACAATAAAGAAAAGCGAAGGTGAACAAGAAGACATGGAGCTACCTTCCTTTGACTTTGGTAGAATAGCATTTGCCACTAACGACTTCTCAAAAAATAACAAGCTTGGCGAAGGTGGTTTTGGTCCAGTGTATAGGGTGAGTATAAGTACATGCATCCTGTTATTTAATGGTTAAAACAAAGGACAAAGTCTGATTTTTTTTTCTTCATTGTTAAATTACTTTACAAATGTGATTTTTTAAGGGAACATTACCAGATGGACAAGATATCGCAGTTAAAAGGCTTTCACATAGCTCCAAACAAGGAACAAAAGAATTTAAGAATGAGGTTATATTTTGTTCCAAACTCCAACATCGAAACCTAGTTAAGGTCCTTGGCTTTTGCATTGAAGAAGAAGAGAAACTACTCATCTATGAATATATGCCCAACAAAAGCTTAGACTTCTTTCTTTTTGGTTAGTGTCTATGCAAAAACTTGTTATGGTATTGCTTGTTCAATATTTGATGATTACTGCATATAACAAAAGTATATTAATTGTACAGATTCTTCTCGAAGTAAATTTTTAGACTGGTCTAAGCGGTTTGACATTATCGGTGGTATTGCTAGAGGAATTCTTTACCTTCACCAGGACTCTAGACTAAGGGTCATACATAGAGATTTAAAAGCAGGTAATATTTTATTAGACAATGATATGAGTCCCAAAATTGCTGATTTTGGCCTGGCTCGAATGTGCGGAGGTGACCAGATTCAAGGAAACACAGATATAGTTGTTGGTACATAGTAAGTATATACCCAATGCTTAAGTGTTTCTAAAATTATATTGTACGTGTACATGACTATATCCTCAAATTAATACATTTGTTATTTTTTCAGTGGTTATATGGCACCCGAGTATGCAATTGATGGGATATTCTCCATCAAATCAGATGTATATAGCTTTGGAATTTTATTATTAGAGATTATAAGCGGAAAGAAAAATAAAGGACTTTCCTATTCAAATCACAACTACAATCTTGTTTCACATGTAAGTAACAAAAATAACTTCAATTATCAAACACTAAAACACCTGTTATAATTATTATGATTTGTTGTAGGCATGGAGATTGTGGAAAGAGTGCATCCCAATGGAATTCATGGATACTTGTTTGGAGGAGGGTTCATATATCTCATCTGAAGTCTTGAGATGCATTCATATTGGTCTTTTATGTGTGCAACACCATCCTAATGATAGACCAACTATGACATCTGTGCTTGTAATGCTAACTAGCGAAAATACTTTACCACACCCGAAAGAGCCTATCTTCCTAATTGAAAAGGTTTCAGATGGGAAAGAATCTACTTCTGGACATGAAATGTACAATTTAACAAATGAAGAATCTAGGTCAATATTGGAACCTAGATAGGGAAGATGTTTTAGTTTTTGCGATGGGTGTTGGTCATTAAGAGTTGGGATGTGTTCTTTTGCTAAATATATGAATATTTTATGTTATGCTTTAAGTTTTGTATACTTATATAATAATAACTTCCGCCAAATTAAGTTTTTAAAGTATTTGGTAAATTTTAAGTTAAACCACAAAGTAAAATCATTCAGAAAAAACATAACATCAACTAAATGTAGGAATGAAAGTTTCGTACTTGTAGAGATAAATATAGCTGCTTCTCAATAAACCTTTGACCTTATCAAATTTGGATTGACGCCTCACGACCTGCAAAAATAAATTACAAAATCATATGACAAAAGTAATACCAGGTACAGATCAAAGACAGAAATTGGCTTATATGATAAAGCGGAACCAGATTGTTAGACGTTGAAGCGTGAATGTCACTCTACCTTTGGAGAATTATAATAACCTATGTGGAGTTATGCTGGGAAACGGTTTACTTGATGTATCATATATCAAGCTCTATATATGTGGAGGCATAAGGCTATGGATTGTCTAAGACTTGAAAATGGCAGGGAGGGAATGTACACATGTTGCCTTATGGATTGTTAAGACTTGTAAATATGTTCTTAAGGTGGTTGCTGCAAAAGGAGTGGAAGTAAGCTTCAGGAAATCTTTGAAATATTGATTTGTATTCTTTTATGACTCTTGAATGGGGGCACTTTGTTATGTAACTTTTACTAAGGCTTTGTGATATCTGCTACATGAACTGGTGTAATGTATGTATTTTCATTTTCAACCTGCTGGGATCATATCTTATGCCTCTTGGTAGTGGTTTAATAAGTTTCAAATACATATCAATTAAGCAGCTCATACTAGATACCAGAAATAGGAATTTAAGGGTTTAATACGTATCATACTAGTATCATCATGTATCCTAAAAACAAGCTTATAAGTTATAACAAAACATGTCCAGCTGTTGTCAGACCAGGTACCAAAATTACAGTAAATTCTCACAGTACAAAAAAGTTCTTGTGCACCAGTGCACCGCCAAGGAACAAATAAGAGCAACATGCATGTAAGTTTAAAAATAGTAACAAGGAAAAAACAACACAAACATACACAAGGATAATAAGAATAGAATAAAAAAATGCTAGAAAGATGATAATTTGTGTGATTATGACAGAGAGGAGAAGAAAATTATACCTAATACTTAAATCATTTCAACAGGAGCATATAATAAAAAGGCGGCATCAGCAAGGCAATGATAGTCCGCGAAAGAAATTTGACGTCGGTCGACGGCTACAAGTTGACGGCACATGATTTCTGGTTGTGTGTCTTGTGTTCCTTTTACTAGTTGGCCCCGTGGCATCATCTACACAGTTTGATTTATCAGGAGGTCTAAATAGAATGAATGGAATCTATCCCTGCTGTCTGAACATCAGAGAACCAGCATCTGAAACCAACAACATCACGACGACTGTTTCAATTGAAAGTAAACCAGCCACCAAAATGCTCAAATAAATGGACAAACTGATTAGTATATAATCTTATAGGCTAAATGCGACGTTGCATTGCATCCACTATTATATCTCCAATTCAGGAAAAAATTTATACCACCCTCTATGCTGAATTAACATATATATCCGGTTCACATTTGGAACCCTACCAACACCAGGCACCAATCATATCAATAATGCAAAAAAAAAAGAGCACGATTCTGCTAGCAACTAAATGCTGATCTCCTTGCTGTGAATTTCAAGAAAAGTGTTGAAGCAAATGAATCACGGAGGAACCCTAGAATCAAAGATAGTACTAAATTGAAAAAAATATCTACTACATTGAACTGTGCAACACAGTATAATATCTTATTATTGTAACTGAAATGATTGAAAACGTGTTCTTGATGAAACATTTTGATTCACAAGGAAATGAAATGAAATCGGGAAACAAGAAAATTTGAAACAGGATCCCCAACGAACCAAACAAAATAAACATAAAACATAACCAGAACAGCGAAATCATAAGAAACGAGAGCAGAAATCACGAAATTAGCACAAAACGTAGCGAAATCAGAAACCAGAACATACCAGAGCGGCAAAACAAAACGAAATTTTGTAAAGACAAAGCTACGATTTGAACGAAGCCTCGGAGCTTGAAGAGATTTGACAGAAATCCTGAAATGACAGAGACTTTCATTTTAGTCACAGAAAAAACAATTTTTTTTTTATTAAAAAATTTGGTGCAATATTATTAAACTTGTGATATTGAGATTCTAAATTTTATTGTTATAAAGTTCATAAAATCTTTCCTTTTTCCATGGTGAGGTAGTATTGTTTTCTAATTGGTCTAAGAATTTAACGTGATTATGTATATACTCTGTGCAAAACGATATGAAATTGAACTGATTAGTTAATAGTTATAAGCAACAAAACGAAATTGGTAGACAAGATTCATTTATATATGATTGTGGAGAAGAGAAAAACACAAATTAGGACTAAGGCGAACATGTCTGTACCGCACCAGCCGCGGTAGCATGCAAAGCACCAGCCCGTATCAAATCTGAAGCAATCGTAGGTTTTACCTGCATCAGACCTGAAACAGAATAGAACCTAAATTTTTCCTCTAATTTTCCCTATCTTTTTATTGTGACTTTATATATTTAAAAAAAAATACAAATTTGTCTACAATAAAAATCGAATAAGCATTTGTTTACAATAAAGTCTTTCAACCACTAGAGTATGTGTTTCAATCGTGATAAAAGTTAGGAATTCTAATATGTTAACCCTGTTTTTCAATAAATTTGAACGGCAACATCCCTTAGAGCATCCACAATGGAGAACTTCAAATTTGAATACTTAAATGAGTCTCACATGGACACATCACTAATTTATTAGTTTTTAATAATAGTACCTATTAGGTACTCAACCACTCCAACCTAGCACTTCTTAAAAAGTTCTAAAATGGATCCCATCAATAACTCCACATCATTACAATAACTTATTATTTAATTATCTATTTTATAATATAAATTGATTGAATGATAAAATTACAAAATTAGGATGTACTATTTTTTTATAATTTGAAAAAAATAATTAAAATTTGAAATTTAATTTAAAATAATATTTCCAAATTTTAAGAATTACATAATTATAGAATAATTTAAAATAACATTACATAATTTTAAAAACATTTAATTTTGTTGATTATTATGCCCAAAATGTTGTCAAAAATGCTCGACAAAATTATGTTGAAATTGAAGATGAGCTCGCCTATTCAAAAAGTGTGCTTTTGTAATGTATAAAAAAAATTGTGTTTTTGTGTAAATATCCATTAATTCAAATTGAATATATAAAATAAAGTGGGTCTCATGAAAAAAATATTTTAATGAAAAATAAAGTGGGTCCAAGATGAGAGAGAATTCTTATTTTATAAGTGGTACATAATAGGTACTCAAATGGATGATACTCCAATGATAGTATCTAATAAGTATCATAAGTACCTAATAGATACTACACCATTGGTGATGGTGTTATCTCTTATATTATAACTTGCTAACATAAGCTAACCCGTAAACCAATTATAAAAAAAAAAGGATATGACGATAGGGGTGCTCAAATCCAAACCAATCCAAATAAAAACCGAAAACCGCAAAAAACTGAAGTTTTTTGGATGTGTTTGGAAGTTCTTTTGTGAACAGATTGATTTCTTAAAACCGATATAAACCGAACCAAACCACATACATATATTTTAATATTTATTTATCTTTTTATTAGTATAAATATATATATTGCATTAACCTTTTTTTTTCATTTTAAATTTAGTTAATACTATATGTTAGTTTAATTATTTTAAATTTTGATAATACTATATGTTAGTTTAATTTAATCTAATTTTTTTACTTTTTATATGTTTCGAATATAATTGGTAATTGTCATTCCAAAATATTAATTTTCAATATATTATATGTTATATTTTACATCAAACTTAATATTTATTTTGTTAAAAATGTCAAACTATTATTTTGTAGCGTTTTTTTATAATATTTATATTTATTAAAAAAAAATTTACACGCCCGATTATAAAAAAATATTTACTCAATTTTTTAATTTTTTTTTACAAAACATTCTCATTTTTTTTTATTCGTTGCCTCTATTCTTTTATGCCAAAAGAAATCATAATTCAATTTAAGCACAATGTGAACTTTTAATATTTAATCAAAATTTAAAATAAAGAGTAAAGACAATATGTTAAACATGTTAAGATATATTTTTTGTTGCCGGTGTTTTCACATGGTCTTGCAACTTCAAGAGAATGATTAAATATTCTGATTATCGACAAATCGGTGAGGATGCAAATAAAATTTATATTGTAGTTTATAAGGAAGTATTTCGTAATATATCATAATTTCTGTTGTATGAAAATTTATTCAAATTTATGGTTAATATTACTCCAATTTTTCATATACCTTTTACCAGTAATACCTAAAGGTACAAAGCCATAAGTTGTTCATGCTACTATTAATTCTTCGGTTCTTTGGAATTTTTGTGAAGTTTTAACATTGAGTAAAAACATGAGGCTTCTCGGTGGTGCTTCGAGTGTAGACGTTGACCAAAGAAGATTGTTTTCTGAATGGGTTTTGAGTGTTGGCGATGGAGAAATTGGAGATGACAACGACGATGATTTAGAACTTGACATTCCATCAGATTTATTGATTCCAAATTCAGGTGATCCTCTTGCTTCTATCCTTGAAAGCACTTATCCCCAACTTTTACAAAACATGAACGATATAACGTATTTCCAAAATAGAGCTATACTAGCTCATAAAAATTCAATAGTCGACACAATAAATGATTATATGTTGGATTTAATTTCTGGTGAAGAAAAGACATATTTGAGTTATGATACTCTATTCACACAAAATATAGACGGTCAAACAATGGATGGTGTTCATACTCCCGAATTTTTGAACACGATTTCTACGTCGGGACTTCCAAATCACAAGTTGAGACTTAAAGTTGGAGTTCCAGTTATGCTATTAAGAAATTTGAATAAAAAATTAGGATTATGCAATGGAACAAGACTTATTAATACGAGATTGGGAAAACGTGCTTTTGAAGGAAAAATTATTTCATGAAGTAATATTGGTGATCAGGTTTTCATACCTAGATTTTCTCTGACACCATCTGACGTGAGAATTCCTTTTAAATTTCAACGGAGACAATTTCCTATAATGATTTTTTTTTGCGATGACTATTAATAAGAGTCAGAGACAATCTTTAAAGCATGTTGGGATATATCTTCCGTCGCCAGTGTTTTCACATGATCAGGTGTATGTTGCAATTTCAAGAGTTAATTCTAGAAAAGGATTAAAAATATTGATCATCGATGACGACTGTGAAGATATGACTGAGACTTCGAATGTGGTCTATAAGGAAGTTTTCCATAATATAACATAATTTTCTTTGTATGAATATTTATCCAAAATTATTGTTGAACTATCGTTTAATGTTACTCAACTTTTTTCATATACCTTACATTATTAGAGTTATCATATCTTATTTAATCATCATATATCATACAACTAATCAGACCCGTGCACCGTACGGGTCGATCTTCTAGTTGAAAATCAACTTCACACAAAAGTTGCATTAAAAAACCACCGCCCTCACTTATATTTTGGAACACTCTAATTTTCTATTATCCCAATTTCCATTAAAAGAGTTTCTATGTTTATTTTATTAGAAGGATATTGATGTGAAATTAACTAATATAAGATATATTATGATAATATTTTTAGGATATTTTTGTTTCATATTTATTTTAATAAGGATATTATGAGATCAATTTAACTTTTATTTGTTTGTTTGGGGGGCTTTTTTTAAAAGTTTACACACGAATCTATATTTTTATTTATATATTAAGAGACTAACTTTAATTTTTTTAATTTATACGGGGCCTACTTTTTTTTCTATTTTTCTTTCTTTTGTGATTTACACGGGAACTATATTTATATATTAATACAGGATCCTATTTTATTTTATTTTTGACAAATACGGGATCCTACATTTTTTTATGTTATAATTTTTCATTTTTCATTCTTTTTATTTGAAATTTATGAAAATTTTAATATTAAAATGTTATTTTTTGTAGTCTCATTTTACCCGTGCTTGGCACGGGTCCGGATACTAGTTGCATTAAAAGAAGCCTCTTAGATTTGATCCCGTGGTAAGAGGTCACGGAATATGCGTGAGGTTATAGGTATAAACCTCATTGGCTCCAATGTAACCGAATAAAACATTAGGGAAATATAATTAAACACAACCATACACAATTTGATGCACAATTTCTAATCAATTCTGATGAACCAAACACGACGATCCACTTTCACAATTCACAATTGAAAATAGAGTTCTAAGTCGTATAATATGGGAATAAGATCACACTTGTTGGAATCATAATTGCGGTTTATATGGAATAAGATCACCGAGAGAAACTGAGAGAAAATGTTTTGATTCAATTGAAAATTAACTTCAAACAATTGGCGCCCACCGTTGGGCAATCAGAACAATTTGAAGCCAGCGTCGTGGGTTATAAGTCGGATATCGAGGGACTTTTCGAAAGCAATTTGAAATTATGGATAGTGAAGAAGGAATCAATTTTACTGTTCGAGATGATGGATAAAACATGGAATATTGTTATCCGGTGCTTCGAAGATAAAGACTTAATGGAGATAGCGAAGAAGGTCGGCCTGGAGAGGCGGTGGTAATAATACTCGACATCAGTTTAGAGAGGCGGTGCTAAGAATACTCGGGTTACTTATGAAACAATGATACACCTAAAAATATGCTATTTATTTAGTGAATTTACTATTATATTTTATATGTTTTTATTTCGATTCCGAAGTTTTATTATATAAATAGCCACTTATTTCTCGTATTTTAAATAAACAGATAAAAAGTGTACGAGTTGAAGAAAGGAGCGAAAACGGACCGAAAAGGAGCAAGAATGGACAAAAAAATGGGCCACACAAGTGCAGCCAAGCCACACAAGTGCAGCCCAAGCCACGAGCCAGCCAAGCCCACAAGGAAAACAAGATGGCGCCCGCCAGCAAGGAGCAAATGGCGCCCGCCAGCTTGCACCAAGTGGCCCTCGCCACTTCCTTTTCATCATGGCCGTCCATCAGATCAAACGGTGACGCGCTATTCAACTAAAAGTCCCACATCGGCCAGATTCTGTCTTTTCCTCCTTGTATTTTAGTATAAATAGGCTAGTTCTCTTCACTCAAAAACATAACACTTGACTTGGAGAATTGAGAACTAGGCTTAGTACCACAAGGTTTTCTTCTCTAAAGTTGAGAGTTTAGTATTATTTTATTCTCCGTTGAGAATAAAATAAGTTTTTTTTATTTCCTACCGTTACGCTGTCGGAGTCCGTACTCGAGATTCCTTTTGTTATTTCAAGTTCTTATTTTATTTTATGGTCTTATTTATTTCTTGTCTTTATTTTATTGCTTTTATTTTATGCTTTTAATTTTTGTTTTTATTTTTATTATGTCTATTTATTTATTTGCTTATTTTATTTTTATGTCTTTAGTTTTAGTTATGTCTAGCTAAATTTAGCGTTGCTAGGATGTGTAGTTAGTAGCTAATAGGGGTTCGGTAGTTAATTCGTGCTTAATAGTTTTCAACCACCAGTTTTAAATAAATACGTTTTCAAATAATTCGTCACGAGAGTGAGGATTGTTTTAAAGGCAATAAACCAACATTGACGAGAGTTGAGGTTTAGGGCCAGATAGTTAAAACTGACCGTTAGTTCTAAAGTCCGCGAGAGCTATTTAGGATTGATGAGTTTTATATTGGTTTTCAAAGGTACTTATATAGGTAAGTGAGCGCGTGAGAGCTGAGCATTTATTTTATCTAAGTATAACGCTAGTCAAGATTTGCGAGAGCTGAGATTAGTGTTTTTAAATCAAATATAATTCTTGAAAACTGACAACTGTTTTATTTTCTTAAGCAGTTTTTAATTAAACGTTGATTATAATTCGTCACGAGAGTGAGAATTAATTAAAGTAAAAATCAATAGAGCGAGAGCGTGAGATTTCTACTAGATAGTAAAAACTGAACATTAACTCTGATTCGCAACGAGAGTTGGGATTAGAGTTAATTAAATTATATTGTTTTTCAAAGAGTATTTTATTAGCGGGTGCGAGGACGAGAGTTAAGCACCACCTTTATAATTTATAATACTAGTCAAGATTTGCGAGAGCTGAGATTAGTGTTTTTAAAACAATATAGTTTCAAAAATTTAACAGTTTGTCTAGCACGAATTAAGCATTGAACCCTCTGAAGCAACTAATAGCACGTCCTAGCAATATTTTATTTACATATAAAAAATCTAAAAAATATTTATTTTTCTTATTTTAATTATTCAATTATCCAAAACCCTCTAAATCATTAGCCTTAGATTTACAAAGCAACACTAGAATACGGTAGGTCGATTATTGGTCCTTTGGGTTCGATATCTTTTAAAACTACACGACACGACTGTATACTTGCAGTCACGTTGTCGCGTCCGATCAAACAACAACTTTATTACAAGGATGCGGAGGTGCTAGTGGAAGTTGGAAATCAGTGGAGTATTGGGGCATCAACTAGGGTTGGGAATAGGCCAGGCGGCCTACAGGGGCCTTCGGCCTGGCCTGTATAAGCCTGGCCTGGCCTGGTTATTAAAAATGCCAGGCTTAGGCTTTGAAAACGGTCTGTTTACATAAATAGGCCAGGCTTAGGCTTCTAAAAAGGCCTACGAAGCCTGATAGGCCGGCCTGTTTATAATAATAATTATTTATATAATATTATTATTTGGCTTAAATATGTAAAATGCCCCTGCACTTACGGGTCATTTGAGTTTTAGTCCCTGCATTTTAAAATCCTTTCATTTTGCCACTGCACTTTCATTTTACTTTAAAAATGGTCCCTGAACCCATTTTTTGTTGAAGTGACACATTTTTTCATGATGTGTCAATTTTATTTTTTTACTTTTAAAAAATTACTTATTTAAGGGTATTTTGATCGATTCACTGCAAAATTAAATGAGTCATTAACTCTAAAGTCCAGTCAACAGTGACAGATCAGCAAAAATGTGTCATTTCAACAAAAAAAAAGGTCCGGGGACCATTTTTAAAGTAAAATGAAAGTGCAGTGGCAAAATGAAATGTTTTTAAAATGCAGGGACTACCAAAACTTGAAAATGTTCTCCTTGTAAAAGGACTAACTACCAATCTAATCAGTATAAGCCAACTATGTGATCAAGGCATGAAAGTCAACTTTACAAAAAACGAATGTCTGGTCTGCAATAATGAAGGAGACATCCTTATGAGGGGTGTTAGATCAAAAGACAACTGCTACTTGTGGATCCCTCTTGAAGAAGCTAATGTATCTACATGTCTCTTAACTAAAAATGAAGAGGTTAAGCTGTGGCATCAAAAATTAGGACACCTTAACCTGAAGAGCATGAAGAGAGTCATATCAGAAGAAGCTGTCAGAGGACTACCAAGTTTACAGATACAGGAAGGCAATATCTGTGGTGAATGTCAGATTGGGAAGCAAACCAAAGTGTCGCACCAGAAGTTGCAACACTTGTCCACCTCTAGAGTTCTTGAGTTACTACACATGGATCTGATGGGGCCCATACAAGTTGAGAGTCTTGGAGGTAAGAAATATGTTCTTGTTGTTGTTAATGACTTCTCTAGATATACTTGGGTCAATTTCATTAGGGAAAAATCTGAGACTTTTGAAGTATTCAAAAATCTTTGCTTACAACTTCAAAAAGAGAAAGATTGTGGTATTGTAAGAATCAGAAGTGACCATGGTAAGGAGTTTGAAAACTCTAAATTTGCTGACTTTTGTGCTGCTGAAGGAATAACTCATGAATTTTCTTCACCAATTACACCTCAACAAAATGGTGTGGTTGAAAGAAAGAACAGAACCTTACAAGAATCTGCTAGAGTGATGTTGCATGCCAAAAATGTTCCTTACAAGTTCTGGGCTGAAGCCATGAATACAGCATGTTACATTCACAATAGAGTAACATTAAGAAAAGGTACTGCTACAACATTGTATGAACTATGGAAGAATAGGAAGCCTACTGTAAAATATTTCCATGTGTTTGGGTCAAAATGTTATATTTTGGCAGATAGAGAACCTAGGAGAAAATTGGACCCCAAAAGTGATGAGGGGATATTTTTAGGTTACTCAACCAATAGCAGAGCCTACAGAGTTTTTAACTCCAGAACAAGAACTATGATGGAATCAATTAATGTTGTTGTTGATGATAGTGAAACAACAAGTGCAGATCCAGCTGAAGAGACAGATGTCATAACACCTGTCCCAACACCATATGATAATCAAACTGAACCTGAACCTGATCAACATTCTGAATCTACTACAGAGGTTCCTAGACCAAACAAGGGACCATCTACTAGAACACAGAAGAATCATCCTCTGGAACTTGTCATTGGAAATCCAAATCAAGGAATTGCAACAAGAAGATCAAAAGAAGCAATCTCCAATTCATGTTTCATATCAAAGATTGAACCAAAGAATGTTAAAGAAGCTTTGACTGATGAATACTGGATCAATGCTATGCAGGATGAACTAACTAAGTTCAAAAGAAGTGAGGTATGGGATCTAGTACCTAGACCAGATGGTATAAATGTTATTGGTACAAAGTGGGTGTACAAGAACAAAACTGATGAAAATGGTGACATTACTAGAAATAAAGCCAGACTTGTAGCACAAGGATACACCCAGATAAAAGGAGTAGACTTTGATGAAACTTTTGCTCCAGTTGCTCGCTTGGAGTCTGTAAGATTACTCTTGGTTGTGGCATGCATCTTAAAATTCAAGCTATACCAAATGGATGTAAAAAGTGCATTCCTAAATGGCTATCTAAATGAAGAGGTATATGTTGAACAACCAAAAGGGTTTGTAGATCCAAGCTTTCCTAACCATGTTTACAAACTAAAGAAAGCACTCTATGGATTGAAACAAGCCCCTAGAGCATGGTATGAAAGACTGACTGAATTCCTTGTCAGCCATGGATACAAGAAAGGTGGTAATGATAAAACCCTATTTGTAAGAGAAGAGAAAGGGAAGCTAATGATAGCTCAGATATATGTGGATGATATTGTATTTGGTGGAATGTCGCGACAAATGGTGGAACATTTTGTGCATCAAATGCAATCTGAATTTGAAATGAGTCTTGTAGGTGAGCTAACTTATTTTTTAGGTCTTCAGGTCAAACAAATGGAAGACACCATATTTATCTCTCAAGAAAAATATGCAAGAAACATTGTGAAGAAATTTGGAATGGAAGGTGGTAGTCACAAAAGGACACCTGCACCTACACACTTGAAGCTTACCAAAGATGAGAAAGGGATTGATGTGGATCAAAGTCTCTACAGAAGTATGATTGGTAGCTTGCTATATCTCACAGCTAGCAGGCCTGATATCATGTTTGCAGTTGGTGTTTGTGCTAGATATCAATCTGAACCCAAGATGAGTCATCTGACTCAAGTAAAGAGGATCTTCAAATATGTCAATGGAACATGTGGCTATGGAATTTTATACTCTCATGGTAATGATTCTACCCTAGTTGGCTATTGTGATGCAGATTGGGCAGGAAGTGCAGATGATAGAAAAAGCACCTCTAGTGCATGTTTCTTCTTGGGAAACAATCTAGTGTCTTGGTTTAGTAAGAAACAGAATAGTGTGTCTCTATCCACAGCTGAGGCAGAATATATAGCAGCTGGTAGTAGTTGCTCTCAATTGTTATGGATGAGACAAATGTTGAAGGAGTATAGTCTTGAGAAAGATGTCATGACACTTTACTGTGACAATCTTAGTGCTATAAACATTTCTAAAAATCCTATTCAACATAGTAGGACTAAGCACATTGATATACGCCATCATTTTATAAGAGAGCTTGTAGAAGAAAAAATTGTTACACTTGAGCACATTGCATCTGAAGAACAATTAGCAGACATTTTTACTAAAGCTTTGGACGCAAGTCAATTTGAAATATTAAGGGGCAAATTAGGAATTTGCCTTTTTGAAAATCAATAGCAGTTACTGCATGGAGAGCGTGCAGCAGTTGATTTCTCTCTCCCACTTTTGGTGCACGCTAACTTAAGGGAGTTATTATTGGTTTTTCAAAACCAATCTATCTTCACGCAAACTTCTCATCTTCCTCTCTCTTTCACGCAAATCAACTCAACTTCAACCTTGTACCTTCTCAGAGAACGTTCAACTTCCATCTTCTTCAATCACAAACTTCACCTCATTTCATTCACTATGTCTGACTCTGCAAAATCCTCACCAACGAAGACAGATGCTGTTCCATCGCTACAACAAGTGGTGATCGATGCTGTTCCTCTCAACACCATACCTTCCATAAGTCCAACTATGAGGAGAAAATCAGTTGCAAAGAAGGAAAAATCATCACGAACAAGTACAAATCCTTCATCTCCTTCCGCGACAATTAAAGTTTCAAAGCGTAAAAGCAAGAAGGCTAAAGGTGAATCGAGTAAAGCGTTTACAATGTCTGAGCTTCACACTGATCCACTTCCTTCAAGTGGTGCTGCAACACATGTCGCTAGTGCTACAGTTGAGAATGTTGATACATCTGGTAAGACTTCTGTTAATTTAGGTCTTAATGTTGCAAATCCTGCTGAAACCCTAGGTTTAAAGGATCCTGCTGTGTCTGAAAAATTGGGGAAAAATGTTCCTAATCCCCCTACTGTTGTTGATGCTAATATTGGTGCTTCCACTGAGACCAATGAGGCTGTTGCTGTTGAGTCTCTCAAGAAAACTGCTCCTGAGACTCGTGTTGCGCCAAGTGTTGCAACACATGGCGCTGCGCCAAATGTTGTGCCAGATGTTACCACATCTTTGGCACAGGAAAACATTGAGGACCATTCTGAGTCTGATGAGAGTCCTCAACCTAAGTCTGCTGATAAAGAGACTCCTGCTGATAAGGTTGTTAATGAAAATCCTGAGGTTATAATTGTTAATGAAACAACTGTGAGTGAAAAGTCTATTCCTGCAAATTCTGAAGCTAGTGTGGCTAGGAGGACTAGAAGTAGGGCTGGTAAAGGTGTAGAGACTGCTAACACACCTGTCCAAACACCCAAACCTTCTAAGGCTAGAAAAGATACTGGTAAAAAGCCTCTGTATGGACCTCCAAAACTTGTCAGTAAAGTGGTTCCTAGAACTGAAACTAAGAAAAGAAAAGCTCCACCAAATAGTGATTCTGATTTTGAACCAGAGACAGATGTTGCTGCATCTGGCAGCACATCTAGGAAGAGTGTAGGAAGAAAGAAGTTTCCCCAATCTGTTCCCTATGCTCCATTAGATAATGTTTCATTCCATCTGGAAAATGGGTCTGCAAGATGGAAATTTGTATATCATAGGAGGCTGGCTCTGGAAAGAAATTTAAAAGATGATATTCTTGAATGTCCTAGTATAGTTGAAGCTTTTGAGTATGCAGGGTTGATGAAAACTGTGGTGGGTTTGGACAAGTGCTATGACAGGCTTGTCAAAGAGTTTTTGATTAATGTGGCTGACAACTGTAATGATCCAGCAAGTCCTGAATACAGGCAAGTTTTTGTTCGTGGAAAGTGTGTAAAATTCTCACCAACTGTGATTAACCAATATTTGCAAAGAAGTTCTGATGAGGTGGCTGCTCTAAAAGTCACAGATAATGAGGTCTGCAAAGTCCTCACAGGTGGCAGGATTAAGATATGGCCTAGCAAGGCAAAATTGGCTGCAACTTCTCTCTCTCCATTTTATGCTGTTTTGAATAGGATAGCTGCACACAATTGGGTCCCTACAACCCATTCAGGTGATGTAGCCAGAGGATTGGGAAAGTTTATCTATGCTGTGGGTACAAAGGCCAAATTTGACTATGGATCTTATTTCTTTCAAGAAACCTTAAGCCATGCTTTGACCTATGCTGTTGAGAAGCCAGTTGCTCTTCCTACTCTGCTATGCAACATCATCCTTGAACAACACCCAAATATTCTGAGAAGTACTGATGTTCCTTGTAAAAGGAAAGGGGTGTTGGTTATTGAGCAGAGGCTGCTGGATGGGACAAATGCTGCAACAAGTGTTGGCACATCTGTCCAAGCTGGTGTACTCTCTAGGAAGCAGATGATTGCTGATCTGACTGAGGCTAGCAGAGCCCTTGAGGCAAGAAAATTGAAAATTGATCGTGTGATAGAGGCCCTCAAGGTTGAGGAAGCTGCTGAGAATGCTGAGGGTGAGCCTGATGGACAAGAAGGTGAAGAAACTCGTGGCTCTGATGATGACACTGAGGATTTGGAGGAGGACTCTGATGAAAGTTCTTCTATATGATCTCTGATATTCTCTTATTTGTCGCTGATGTACTTTTGGTGTTTTCTTTGTTGATTGTATTGGCAAGGCCCTGGATTTCTAGCACCTGTGTGTGCATTTTGGTCTGTAATAATTGCACCCTGACACTTCTATTTCCTATGCATGATGTTTGTCTAAATTGTGGCTAAAAAGGGGGAGTAGTGTGTGTGTGTGTGTGACAAGTGTGTGGACAGATGCTCTCACATCTGGC
This sequence comes from Trifolium pratense, assembly GCF_020283565.1. Classification (NCBI taxonomy): domain Eukaryota; kingdom Viridiplantae; phylum Streptophyta; class Magnoliopsida; order Fabales; family Fabaceae; genus Trifolium; species Trifolium pratense. Next base: position 24,552,304 of record NC_060065.1, read on the forward strand.
GACTGTTTCTATGCTAATGTTCGTATGCGTGTATTGAGGGGGAGTGTGAGAAATATGCATGTGCTGAGGGGGAGTAGTGAATATTCTTTCTCTATCTGATGATTGTATGCATGAATTCAGGGGGAGTGTGAGTGATATTATCTCTTGATCGCCTGAATGTATTTGATGACAAATGTTGTGCCAAGTGTTATGACACCTGACTATTGAGTCCACTATCCACTATGACTGAGAATTTATTTTTCTCAGATGTTTATGGGAATTTATTTTTCCCTAATGTTCTTATATTGAAGGAATGCGCCTTAAACTATTAGGAGTTTATTTCTCCTACTTCTTAGCATCTACTATGGGAGTTTATTTCTCCCTTGTGTTGTTCCATGAGGCTAGTTGTTTTATTCCGTTGTTGCATTGCCTCTGATGCTACTTAATTCTTTTGGAAGTAGGTTTATTATGTGTTACTTTCTTTCCTAGTTGTGTGATCATGTTGTCTCGAAGGAAAGGTAATACTGTATCTCTCTATATACTGAGCTAATATTGTTTTAGCCAAAATTTGCCAAAGGGGGAGATTGTTGGGTTTTTGTATATTGGCTACATTTTGCAAAAACATATTTTAGCCAAGTGTTGAGACAAATGTGCTGACCCCAAGTGTTGTGACAAATGTTGGTACACTTTGGAACAACATCTGACTCTGTATCTGCGCGCGCCAGCTAGGTGTTATTATTTTCTACTCAATCTTTTGAAGATCTGTTTGAAGAATTGTTTCAAGGTTTCTTACAGAGGAAGGCGCACGTGTTTAATGTGTTTCATGAGGCAGCCAAACCCTAGTTTTATTTTCCAAAGGAATTATATTTTTGGAAAATATATTTTTGCGTTTCAAAAATATAACTATTGTTTTCAAAAATATATCACTGCTGCCGGAATTCTAGAAGCCCTAATTTTGTCTTGAATCCCAAGTCATTCTACTACTATAAATACGAAGGCAAGCATATGGTTTCAAGCATCTAAAATCGAGTCTTACAAAGCGTGTGTTTTAGGGATTTTAGAGTGTTAATTGTGAGCTTTTCTTGTGTCTCATTGATGCAAGCTTAGGACCTGAGTGTTATTGAGTTGTAAGTGTAAACTTCTCCTAAGCTTTGAAGTACGGAGATTGTTCTAGTGTGGTGTGTGGTTTGCTCGCAAGCTTTTAAGCAAGAGTGAATCCTATTTTCATAGGAGTGTGTCTCCACCTGTTGTGATCGTTGAATTGAATAACAACGCTGTCTGTGTTGTTAAGGTGGGAATTGGGACGGAGTCTCATATCTAGGAGTTCCTAGGTAGAAGTGTCATTGGGTAGTGATTAAGTGAGAAGTTGTAAACGGGTGAGTTTAACTTCGAAGTAATACTGCTGATAGTGGACTTCATTCCTGGATTGGTATCCCCCAAAGTAGGCTTTAGGCTGAACTGGGTTAACAACTCTTGTGTGTTATTTACTTTACTGTTTGTATTGTTTTATGTTATTTGCTCTGTTTATAGACAAGTGTTGGCGCACCGGTAACAACATCTGTCTACAACAGACAAGTGTTGATACACCTTGATCAACACCTGTCCACTGTGTGCCAGGAATTTCAGCATCAACGTTGCAAATCCATAAGCATGGACATTCCGCTAACTTTAATTTTATTATTTGTAAGTATTTTGTCGTTGTATGCTACTAACTTGTATGTTGTAATTGTTAGTTTGTTCGCAATTCATTCTTTTAGTTTTTAGCAATGTTGCATTTATATTTGCATTTGATGTACTCTATCAATTATTGGAATGAATTGATATTGTTATTTTTAGTAAAAAAATAAAATAATAGTAATTGAATGACTGAACTGCTCCTTTAATTAGAAAGGTAAGGGATAACCATTGACTGAACTACTCACGTATCACATTAGAAGGAGAACCATTGTCTTTAATCTTCTTAATTAATACTACTCTATCTTGCTTCTAATGTTGTAATAGTCATTTCATTGGGCAAGAACATTGCACAATTTTTCAACAAAGCATCTTCAGGAGTAAGATCTCTTTCAATGTAAAATCCAGGAATCTTTGGCTTAGCCAATATTTTCCCACCATTCAACATTAAAAGTACTGATGACATGTCTGGCCTATCTTCTGGTCTTTGTTGCACACATAATAAACCAACTTGTATACATCGCATGACTTGAGAAGTTGTGCATTTTTCCTATAACATTTCATCTACTAGTTCTAGTTGTCTCCCTTCTGTCCAAAGTCTCCATGCCTAAAATTTAGAAATCATATAAGAATTTTTCAAGCTGTTCAAAATTGACTAATTCTTTAGGTTTCAAATTATTTACATGTCCAAGAAGATTGTGGGAGTGTTTTGGGTGTGAAAATTCTCTATTCTTCTTTCCGATTACTATTTCAAGAACTATCACTCCATAACTAAAGAAATCTGATTTCATCGAGAAACGTCGACGCACAGCATACTCTGGAGGCATGTACCCACTACCCACTAAAAAATAGTGTTCAAATTAAAATTGTTGACGAATTAATAATCTTCTAAGCCTATAAAGTTTCTTGATAAACTATATTATAAGAAAATGACTTACTAGGTTCCGGCAACTTTTTTTGTATTTTCTTCAAGTTGATCTCCCAACAACGTACATGCTAGACCAAAGTCTGAAATTTTTGGTTCAAAATTTGCATCTAGTAAAATATTGCTAGGTTTTAGATCTCTATGAATAATTCTTAATCTAGAGTCTTGATGAAGATAAAGTAGTCCTCGTGCAATGCCACAAATAATGTTGAACCTCTTCGACCAGTCTAGCATTTTCCGTTTATTTTCATCTAGCTGATGAAAGAAGAATATAAGAGATGCGCTACCATAATTTGACAAAATTACATACGAAAGAAAGAAAATCTCAATTGATAAGGGATCAAACCAAAAATAAAATTGTCTGAGCTTTTGTTTGCCATGTATTCATAGATTAACATTATGTCTTCCCCTTGAATGCAGTAACCAAGAAGCTTCAACCAAGAAGCTTGACAGGGTACACTAAGATGTGGACAAGTATTAGCAGTAAAAAGACTTGGCAATCACTGTCATTTTATTTTTGAACTCCTCTAAACCTTGTCCAGAATCATTTGAAAGTCTTTTTACTGCTAATACTTGTCCACATCTTAGTGTACCCTGAAATTTATCATCGCAATAGTTAGTACTTTCTCTGTCTCACAATAACTTTTGAATTTGACAAATTTACATATATTTAGAAAATATTGGTACATAAAAGTAAGAGAAATGTGATCTTACTACATTATCATTATTAACCATTGATGTATTTTCATTAACCAATGCGAATGTGGGATAATGTTTTTTGCAAATGTCACCACTAGTGCAGGAAATTGATACCACATCGGGTAAAATGACATTTCACATCGGTTTCAGAACTGGTGGGAACTCATGTGATGTGGAATAGAGTGAGAATTATGTTGAAGAAAAGTAACATTTCTTCAACAAGATAATGCAATACCTTATATACTGGTCCAAAGCCACCTTCACCCAATTTGTTGCTTCTTGAAAAATATTCTTCCTGCCATATAGATTAGTTGAAAATAAAAGAAAAGATCAACAATATCATATAAATACTTTTAAAATTTTCCCCCTTTCTTGATGTCATGCGCCATTGTATATAAGATGTTAAGTAATATTTCATAGAAAAAACTTACCTCTCTTTTTATATATCATTATGCATATACATGTAGCCATTAATCCAAAACTAATCGCGCCAACCGTGATTCCTACCAGCTTTTGTTTGCTACTACTACTGTCATTAATCAGCACATGATCTGCAAAATAGAAAACATGATGAATCACCAATTATTACTTCAAAGAACGGTTCAATTGAACATCACATAACTGAGAGAGCATATGCATGTAGTTTTAGAAATTGATGATTTAAATTAGTCTATACTATGTGAGAAAAAAAATGAAACAACCGAGAAAGAAAAGCTCAATAAAAAAAATATCGTGAGGGCACATAAGTTGACCTAAAAGTATCGAACCAGAGTAGACAACCGCTTCCTCCATTACGGATATCCAAATTTGCATACGCCGAACATGAACAATTTTCCAAACACGAATTCCTACATTCATCAAGATCCATGATCTTACTAAACCATGAAGAAGACGTGTCTGGAAATTTCATTTTACTATATCTCAAGAACCCATCTTTGTAACTATTTTCGCAATTAGACTTATTCTTCGGAACACAACCATTAGACCAATATGATATGTTCCATTGTTTGGGAAACTTAGGAGCATACCCTTTCATGCATTCACAAGTCGGAACATTTCCATCCATAATGCATATATAGAATAAGTACCACATAATGCATAGTTTTCACACTCATCTTCCTCACCAGTTGAAATCACTTTCCAGTTCCTTGTCTTACTTCTCCAAACTGAAAGTTGTCCACGGCCTAGAGGGGTAAGTCAGTAAATCACCATTATCGATCGATCGAGGATTTCACTCTCGATATAAACTTGTTTTTCATCGAAAAGAAACCTAAATCTATGTAGTTGTTTGAGTAAATGAGTTGGATATACACTAAAACCAACACCATTCCATGACCCTATTCTAAATTTTCTCTCAAACCCTTTGAATTTGAAAAGTTGTGGATATCCTTTACGGTAAATTCTTAGAGAATACTCACCTTTTGATGGATCATCAGTTTTTTTTTCCAAGATGATAAATATATTTCATGACCAGTTACTAAATCCCATCCAAGTTTCATCCCATTTAACAATAACGTGTCACACAAGTAATCAAAACTCTGCCACAAAAATGTTCCTCTTTAGGATCATTTCGATTTTGTACCACTTCCAACACACGTGCAATTGGGTTGTTCACTTCTTTCTTTGTAACATTAGAGGACCAAAAAGTGGTGTTTGTTCCATTAAGAAACATAAGAATATATACCCTTTTGAATTGATTATTAAGAATCCTTTTGAATTGTTCTGAAGTGGTGATTTTCTGTTTGCCACCCAAATAAGTGTTTGAGGTGACAAGTTTCTGAACCATAGACCCAAATAACGATCTGTTGAATTTCTTGGACTGAAGAAACCAAGCTCAAATGTTCCATCAGATGAAACTAATGATGTGGAAGAATAATAAGAACCAAATATATGTAACATTATGAAACTATATAATATAATCAAAGCAATGAGATGGCAACATATGCAATAAAAAATACTTTTCTTTTTCGGTTTATGTTAATGCCAATAGTCAACAAAACACTTTTCTTTTTCTTTTGTTAGGTTGATTATGTTGACAAAGGAAACAAGAAATGGAAGATTATAACTTATAATTAAGGTAGGTACGTGTCATATTTGAAGTGCTGCTAATTTCCCATGTGACAAAGTGCTGCTAATTATGTTTGTTAGAATGGAAAGGTTAGCATCAAGTTTATAGTAAGTGGAGTCTAACCATTGATTAATTGATGTCAGGTGACGAAATATTAGAAAATTTAACATGTTCAGTTCTGCAACAAATGTTTACTTATTTTTTGAATATGGAATAGTCTTTGACTCACCTCTAACGTTGTACAAAGAAAAGTAGAGGAAAAGTTGGCTGAGGAGAATGCATATATACATACTAGAAAATTTCATTTGACCATGACTAATCTCTACACTCATTAGTCATTATATTAGTGTTTATTAACAAAGACTAATCTCTATTGAAGTGGTGGCTTCTCTCCTTTCGATGAGTTAGGATCCTCTCCATTTCTAATTATTTCCATTTCCTCCATTATTATATAGTTTTGGGAATATAAATGTAAAAGTGTGACATTAAGTGGGTCCAAATATCATTTATACACCCAAAAACATTTAAAAACTTTGGTAATGGAAGAAATGAAAACAATAGAAAATGGAGAGGATCCCAACTCCCTTTCGATCAATTGAATTTTTTCCTTATGTAGAAATCATAAATTGAATCTCTCATCATCTCTTTAAAGCTCAGAGATTCTTACTTTATAAGAGAAGCGAAATAATTTCCAAAAAAATAAAAAGTGAAATATTTTATCTCTTTTCATAGCTATAATAAAGACCAAAATTTTGAAAATTTATATACATTTATCATTATCATATCGGGAATCAACTTGAGATGCTAGCTTAATAATAAAACTAGTCCCACACCCGTGCGATGCACGGGTGTTATGCGGTATTTTATATTATAATGTTGAAAAATCATTCGTATAAATTGAAACAATATGTATTATGAAAATTATAATAATAACATCAACAACAACAAAATAATAATAATAATAAAAAAAAAAAGTGATGTAAATATAAGATAGATATTAAAGATATGTTTATACATTTCAAAAAGATTACAATAGATCATATTGCATCTACCAAAATAAGTTGGTAATCCATAAATTGTTATGTCACTATGAAAACAGTTTGTGGTCATACTACTCATACATTGTGGTTAGATTAGTGGTTGCACAACTATCTAGGAATTATATATATAGATGTTTATACATTTAAAAAACTTATTTATACATGACATTTGAAGTTACTTTGGTATCTTCTTCATTAACATTGATTAACAATATCTTTAACTCATTTTTCAAAATAACTATGGAAATGCCAATATATTATTGACCATGGAAAACAATCGATGTTGAAACATAAGTTTTTATTTATATTATAAAAAAATAAACCAACTTAACTCATACTCAAATATCGAATATGAAAAAGATCATACAGGGCATAACAACCATTAGTAAATTTTATTTTATCTATTTTTTTTTACTAACATTAGAAAGTAGTCCTGACAATCGACCAACTCCTTGTATTTACAAAGATTGGACAAAAGATTATTAGCAAAAACATTAACTTTTTTGAAAAAAAAAACAATAAAATACACAAAATAATAAAATGAACAAAAAAATTTAAAATAAATAATAACCCAAAACAACAACAATAATAATAATAATAATAATAATATTAATAATAATAATAATAATAATAATAATAATAATAATAATAATAATAATAATAATAATAATAATTACAAATAGTACCCCACATTAAATGGATGTAAGTGAATAATGTGGCTAAATGAAAGGTTTTAATTGGTTTGTGGATTAGGATTTAGATAGACAATTTCACAACTATCTAGGATTTATATATATAGATGTACAACCCTAAAGGTGGAGGTGGTCACAACTCTATCAACTATCTCTCAATCAATGAAAAAAAAACTTTCTTTAAAATATATGAAAATTTTTGTCTTTAATACTCCTGTATCGTATCAGGAATTTTTTATCATTATCGATTTTAGTTATGTTTATATACTGTATTATGCATTTATATATATTTAATTTTAAGTTTAATTTTTAATTAACGTATCCCGGCTGTATCGTATCGGGAATTTTGAAAAAATTTATGTATCGCTATATCGGTATCGTGTCACGTATCGGGACTTCATAGGAATCCACCATTTTGAGTTTGAGAATCTTCTCACCTAAAATGGAGGGACATGAATATTCTCACCATTGACATTATAGTTAAATTTTTTTGCAACCAATTGATTTGAGATGAGAGAGAAGAAAAAAAAAAAAGTGGATTTAAGGGTAATGATGTACATACTTAAAAAACATGAAAGAAAAAACTGAGACATCATGATTTTACTATTCCTATTTTTGTAAATTTTTGTAGCTTTGTAAAAGATTCGATTAAGTCACATTCGGCTTTTTTGTACTCGTCTATCTTTTTATTGGCTATCGTTTGTAGGTGTTAGAAAAATAAATTTTTGGCTTAATTAGTCTTTTGGTCCCTTAAAGATATTTTAGGTTTCACAATGGTCCCTTAAAGAAAAAAAGATACAGATTGGTCCTTAAAGACACATCTGTTTATCAATTGGTCCTTTCCGTCAATTTTATACAAAAAACGTTAGTTTTAGTTGACTGGATTGTGGATGCCATTAAGTGTAAGTGGTCCACCAAAAACCTTATTAATTTTTAAAATTTTAACCATTGAAATTTTTTGTTATATTTGGAGTTAAAATTTAACGGAAATGATCAATATGACAAACATATATGTCTTTAAGGGACCAATCCGGACATTTTTTTCTTTAAGGGACCAATCCGAACCTTTTTTTCTTTAAGGGACCATTGTGAAACCTAAAATGTCTTTAAGGGACCAATATAGTAATTAAGCCTAAATTTTTTAATTTGTGTAACTTCAACCAATATGAAATAGCTATCTAGTACATAAAAAAATGTCATGCTCACCTCTTAAGCCGATCATTGACACTATCGTTATTATTTTCTGAAAAGAACAATTACTTTATTATCATTTATAATGATAATCAAGATCACCAAAAGTTATTTTTGAGACGAATTCTATTTATTATTTATTATTATAATAGTAATCGTGGCAAAAATATCTATTCAAGCTCACCAAAAGTTACAACGTAATATTGGAATCTAATCTATCACATAATATAGGTGCCAAAAAAATTGTCTTGTCAAACTTAATTGAGAGAATATGGAGATTAAAAACCAACTCCAAGTTTCCAATGCAGGGAAACAAATTGCAGGAACCAATTTTTTCAAAACTTGTTTCAATGTACTAAATGCCTTGACAGGTGCCTCACATTTTTTCTTAGACTCAAAAAATTTAATTATTTTTCAATTATTGTATTTTTCATGCACTTTTGCACACTTAAATATGAACTTTAGCTATAAGTGAATGTGAAGATTCTTGTATTGCATGAGATGTTATTTGGATATGTGTTTATAAGTGGAGAACAATTTCTACCATATAAGCTGATTTATACAATACAAAGTCTAATATATATATTGGGTCACCTGCTATCTGATTATCGATATTGGGTTACTCGAGCCACATTTTACTAGATGTACAATTTTTTCGACACACTGTGTGCTTAATTAGGAAATTAAATCTGTTTTTCTTCCAGGTATTGGGATACTATCAATGCCATATGCAATTTATCAAGGAGGGTGGTTTAGTATTATGCTGCTAATTATTTTTGGGATGATATGTTGCTACACAGCTTTACTATTGGAAAGGTGTATGAATGCACATCCAGGAATCAAATCTTATGCTGATATAGGTGAGGTTGCTTTTGGGTACAAAGGAAGAGCTATAATAGCTATTTTCATATACATTGAGTTGTTTTTAGTTGCCGTGGAGCTTCTTATATTAGAAGGAGACAATTTGGAGAAACTTTTCCCAAATATGAGATTCACAATATTTGGGTTTAGAATTGGTGGTAAAAGTTGTTTTGTGATTCTCACTGCTTTGGCAATACTACCAACAACATGGTTGAGAAACTATGGAGCTCTAGCCTATATTTCAATTGGTGGAGTATTTACTTCAATTATATTAATTGGTTGTGTTGTGTGGGTGGGTGAAGTTGATGGTGTTGGCTTTCATGAAAGAGGCCATTTGATACATTGGGATGGACTATCTACTTCTATGAGCATTTTTGCATTTTGTTACAATGCTCATGCATTAATGCCCACAATTCTCAATTCCATGAGTGACAGAAAACAATTTCCCAAGGTAATCTTTGTGTCCTTATAAAGTTATAATAATATTTTGTTCACTGGATTATTAAAAATCTAATTTTAACCATTAAACCTATAAGTTTCTTTCTTACCATATTAGTGGTGATTGACACTGAACTTGTGGGAGGACCACGGCTCGATCCCCGCAAGTGCGATGGGGATGAGACTATAACCACTTGATGTCAGAACTGACCCCCAAACCAGATTAATCAGGCGGTGAAAGACAAAAAAGAAAAGAAAAAAAAAAATTGGATTGGGCTAAAACGGGGTTCTCCATTTTCAATCTTTCTTATAAATGTGACATTTCTTTTTGACAGTAAATGTGACATTTCTCTAATTGCAGGTTGTGTTGATTTGCTTTGTGGTAAGCGTTGTTATCTATGGAACTATTGCCGTTTTAGGCTACACAATGTTTGGAGATCATTTGAAGTCACAAATAACATTAAACTTACCCACAAAAACAATAAGTACTAAAATAGCAATCTATTCCACAATAATTAATCCTTTCACTAAGTATGCTATTATAATCAGCCCAATAACAATTGCTATCGAGGACAAGTGGAATTTATGCAAGAGTAGAGCTATTAGCATTTTAGTTAGAACAATCATTGTGGCTAGTAGTGTACTTGTGGCACTATACATTCCCTTTTTTGCATACCTTATGGCGTTTATTGGTGCATTCTTGAGTGTAGCAATGTCATTGTTGTTTCCTTGCCTTTGCTACCTAAAGATAAACAAAGCTACCAAGAGTTTTGGGTTAGAGCTGATCATCATCATGGGAATTCTTCTCGTTGGTATACTTATGGGAATATGTGGTACCTATATTTCAGTCGGGCAAATTTTAAATGTAATGAAACATTGAAGTGGAGAAAAGCTTGGAGCAAAGTTGAAGCTCTTTATTTTTGTAACTCTAGGTAATATTGACTCTATAAACTAGGAAAAAAATTCTCTTTGTAAGTTACAAGTTGTAAGTTGTAACAACACGACGCAGTAATCAATATCTATCATCATTCCACACACACACCCCTGACGCCATATTTTATATGCATATTAGGGCTAAGACTACGTGTAGCTAAAAAGGATGCTGATGACGGATCGTCACACTCTCTAATCCATGCTATTTTAGCAACATTAAATGCATTTTAGTAGGTTTTAAGCAATAAATGTAAGAGAAATCTATTCATAAGCATGATTACTTGTTTTGCAAGAAAACAGGAAAAATTGCAGGAAATTGCTGATTTTCACTACGCTGGGGGCGTAGCCCATCACGCGCTGCGTGATGGAGATCACAGGGAGCCAAGTTTTTCACCATGATCACGCGCGGCGTGATGCCTGACCACGCGCGGCGTGAAGCTTTGATCAGAATTGGATTGCTCTCTGACTTGATCACGCGCGGCGTAGCACTGACCACGCGCGGCGTGATGAAAGGAAAGACAACTATGCCGGGGGCGTGGAGCTATCACGCGCGGCGTGAAGATTGCAGAGTTGAAGATCAGAGACCTCAGATTTGATCACGCGCCGCGTGATACCGTTACACGCGCCGCGTAGTTGAAGGATTTGCAACCACGCGCGCGCGTGATAGATCTGGCGCGCGGCGTGGTTGCGATTATTATATAAGGATTCTGCATTTTCTGTGAAAGGGGTTGGAAAATCTGCTACATTCATCTACTTTCTGGTTTTGGAAGCTTTAAGCGTTGGATCCAGACCTTCATAGGATAGCTTCAAGCTCCTCAATAGCATGGAATCTCAAGTCATGAAGTTGAAGCTAGGACGCGATCGAAGCAACATGAGGAGCTAAATTCCTTGTGGAGGTAGTGAAGGTGTGAAAACACAAGAAGGGGGGGGGGGGTTGAATTGTGTTTTAGCTAAGTTAAAACTTTTTCAAGTTCTTAACTCAACTACGTTCGCAGCGGATAAATAACACAAATAATAACAAGGGAGAGAGAGAGAGAAGTCACACAAGCAGTTTATACTGGTTCCTCTCACAAAACGAGAGTAGTCCAGTCCCCTTGCACTTCCAAGGGATTTCACTATAATCACACAAGATTACACCTGCTCAAGCACACAAGCAAGAGACTTCTCAACAATGCTCAAGCACACAAGCTTAAGACTTCACACTTAAGCACACAAGCTTAAGTTTCACACTTAAGCACACAAGCTTAAGTTTCCTCAAGTAAATAGTAAAGTATATAAAAATATGCAAATACTCTTAGATGAACCTAAAGAGAGCAAATACAAATATTACAGAGTATTTGGCTAAAGTGCAAAAACACTTGACAGAGGTTCAGAGCTTGTATATCACAGAGTTCAGAGTTTGTTCAGCGCACGTTCAATTCTTGATAATTGTCTATTTGTTGTAGCTGAATCTTCTAGTATATATACCACTAGAAAAGAGTCGTTGCAAAAAGAACCGTTGGAGTTGATAACCTTTTGTCTTCAAGCAGTCTGTCTTGATGCAGTTTGGTTGTATCCAAAACTAAGAAAGAGTTTCAGGTACTTTGACTACTGCAGAGTGGACTTTCCTTATTCAGCTAACAAAACTGAAGACCCACGTTCTCAAGATAGGACAGACAAAACAGAGGTAGCTGAACTGATCAGGCTTGAAGGGTCCTTTTCTTCATTGGTAGAAGAGTTGACTGGAAAAGAGAATCTTCACAACTTACAAAGAGATCTTCAGAGGTTGATGAAGTTTGTAGACAGACAAGAGGTTCTGAAGACTTCATCCTCTGAAGGTTGTATCTTCTGAAGACCAACATCTTCTGAGCGCTTGTGAACTTCTGAATTCACATCCTCTGAACTCCACTCAGAGCTTATATGATGCTTATATCTGCGCACTTAAAATAAATTTTTAGTCCTTCCAATTGTTTATTAATACTTTGTTATCATCAAAACCTTTATAGATTTAGGGGCAAACATTTTTAAATCAATTTTGTTCCAACAATCTCCCCCTTTTTGATGATGACAAACATCAGTATTAATTGACAATTGTTGTTAAATTAACTTATCATGTTTCTCTTAGGTTTATGAGGTTTGCAAGCTCCCCCTAAGATTGATACTCCATAAAGTCTGAACTTTATGTTTTATCCATGATATTTTAATTTAGTATAAGATTAAGATAATTTGAAATAAAACAAGTTTCATATCTTTCTTCAGAGTGAGAGGTTTGCAAGCTCTCCCCCTGAGTCTCATAAGGCTAAGTTAAAATTGCACTCTTAACTTATTCTTACTTATGAAATTTATTTCAGTTTCAACTAACTCAGTCTCCACCTAGAAATACGTAAAACAACTTAAAAGTAACAACTTTTAATTTAACGGATAAAAGCGAGATAAAAGGCGTGGTTTCAGTTTTGGAACTTATCAATTAATGCGTAACTACTCCCCCTTTTGTCATTATCAAAAAGTAAAAAAAATTTGATAAAACCAAGACAGTCAAAGAAAGAAGAGAGGTTGTTACAAAGGTGAGTTAATTTTCAAAAACGAAAACCAACGCGCTCAAAGGTTTATAAAAGGTGAGCGAGTTAATATGCCTTCTTCACGTAAAAACAAGAGTAAACGAGTCAAGCAAGAGAAATTAGGAATAATGAAAAGATTTAGTTTACGCATCGCAGAGTTTAAGAGAAAGAAAGAAGGCGAAAAACGCGAAGATGATGAGAAGAAGAAAGAAGACAACAAGAAACCACAAGATGCTGAGATAATAATCATCTCATCAGATTCTGAAGCTGAAGAGAATGAAGATGATGCTGACTATGTTGAGTTCTTGGCTAGCTATGTTCCAGAAGAGGAACAAGAAGAAGAAGAACAAGAGCAGAACCCAGATCCCATTGAAATTTCATCAGAGGAGGCTGAGGAGAAATCAGAGATTTCTTCTGAGTTTTATCCATCTGATTAGGATTAGGTTGTCTTTTTCTTTTTCTTTTTACCAATGTACTCAACATGGTTAGAGCATTAATAAAAATTTTCGTTTTAAAAAGCATCTTGTTTTCTTATGGTCTTATTTAAAAAAAAATAGCACAAGCAAAACAAACAAAACATATAACAAACCACATAATCAAATCAAACATAGCTTAAAAGAAAATTGTTCAGAGGATAAACAGAGAATAAAGAAAACTTAAAAACAGGTGCATAGAATCCTAGGGTTTCTTAAGAAAGGCTAAGAGTTGGTCGAATTTATCATTCAAGGAACCCACATTGGAAACTAAACCATCCACCTTGGTTTCCAATGTCTCTTGAGCAGCTCTTTGACGCTCTAAACCTTCTTGCTGTTCCCTCAGGGCTTCTTGAAATATTTGCAACTGATCCGCCATAACAGGAGCTTGATCTTCAATCACAGGCGCTTGCTCTTCAACCAAAGGTGCCTTTCCTTTATCAGAGGGTTCACCTTCCTCTGGATAGTCTATCATCAGCACATCCTCTTGATCCTGAGAAGCAAGCACATCATCTGTAGCATCCTCTTGGTTTAACTCAGAAGTTTCTTCAGCAAGCCTGGCAGCAGCTTCAGCAAGTCGTTCATACTCAATCCGTTGATCCTCAAGACTTTGTAAAAGAGTAGAATCAACCCAGCAATCCTTGAATGCAGACAGACGCCTCACAGCACCAGCTATAGCAGCAAGCTTAGCACGCTCATGCTCTTCATGATTGAACGGCGTTAACCTTTTCAACTCAGCCCTAGCCAAACTGTTCCTCATGAAGCTTATACCATCCAGATCCCTCTTACTAACAACGGCCTTAATCTTTGCAGCAGCAACATCCAAAGCATTGCAAATCCTTGCCTTAATGCTTGAAACTTCTAGATCCACATCAGACGGACAAACTAAGAACCTGTCCTTTATTGTAGATAATCTAAGCAAATCTTCATGAAATTGAGTGGATAGATTACTAAAAGGGTTGGATGATGGGGGTGAAGGATTGGGAATGGTAGAGAGAGTAGGTGTTTCAGTAGCAGGGTTGTTAATAACCACAACTTCTGCATCTGAAGGCTTGGGAGCACAAGTGTGAATACGCTCAGGAGAAGCATGTTCAGCACTTGGGTTAGGATGGGGTTCAGGGGTTGGTTCAGGTGATGAGATGTCAGAAGTTGATTCAGGATAAATATGTTCAGGAGATGGTTCAGGAGATTTAGGTTTAGGAGGTGAGCTAGATTTGTGTTGAGTTTCATGAGAAGGAGGGTGATTATTTAGAGGGTCAGGACTAAGATGTTTCTCTAGTTCAGACAAGGGGTTGTCAGAGGTTGGAATATCAGAGGTTGGTAAAACGGTTCTGAGAGGTTTGGTGTAACCTAATCCAATCTCATTTTCATTAAAGACATACTTAGTAGACTTACCTTTATCTTGAGGAGTAGGAGCAGGTCTTTTCCTCAAACGAGCAGCAAGAGTCTCCTCATCAGATTCAGTCTCATCTTCTGACGTAGATCCTTCAGATGAACTGTCTGAACTATCTTCCTCAATAACAATAGGCTCTTTTGAAGCTCCTTCAGCAGCTTTGGTAGCAGATTCTTCATGCTTCCTCTTAGTCCTTTGCTCAACCATAGCTTTTTCTACCTTAATCTTCTTCTGAACCAGAAGATCTGGCTTAGGAAGATCAGCTTGAGCTTCAGCCTTTCTCTTTGGTTTCCTCTTAGGGTTATACAGATTTACAGGAGCAGGAGGAACCATACTCCTATCAACAACAAAACCTTCTTGTCTGAGCACTTCCAAGTAATCCTGAATTACATGCTCAGCATCAGCTTCAGATATAACTGGGTAGCCTTCGACATACAGACGATCCTCAAGCCTAACAGTGAACTCTTGTGGGGGAGCAACAGGCTTAGATGCAATCAAACGCATCTTGGACAGAAAACTAGCGTTCAGAATCTCTGGATAAAACTTCTTCTCAACTAATTCAGGGTGGAATTTCCTCAAGTTCTGAACAACATGACCTTGATGTAGAAGGTCTGACAACAGCCTAGGATAAACTATAGTAGTTTTCCTCTGAGATTTACTTGCAAGAATGGCTTCACAAATACGTTCAAAAAAGTAATCTCCAAGATTAACCTTCTTTCCAGTCAGAAGGAAATACAGCAGATGACGATGCGTCCAGGAGATTGTATCAGTCCCACCAACCCTTGGACTGATAGCTGCTATGATGATCTTGAAAAGAACTCGACATTCATCAGTCAAACCCTTTACTTTCCCTTTTAAGGAGAAGTCTGTGCATATGAGATGCAGAAGATCATCTCTGTATCTTGTATCCTTTTCAAACACATCTAACTCTATCCCAGAGTTAGGTAGACCAAGAAGAGCATTGAAATGAATAGGCGAGAATGCCATGTTCATCCCACAGATATTAGACCTAATCTGTATACCAGTGAATTCCAACAGACCCATTTCCTTCCTAGTTTTTCCTTTCAGACTAGGATTCCTTTCTATTGCAGCAAGCTCTTCTTTCTTAGCTTCATGCTTATCAAACACCTTTGCTTTCATCCAAAATTTCTTCAACAAATCTGGATAAATGGGACCATTGAGCATGTCGAAATACTTATCCCATCCCTGAGTGATAAAGTACGGCTTAACGTCGAAACCGTTAGCTTTCAAACCGTCGAAATCAACTATCTTTTCTGACAGAAACGTGAGTTCAGATTCTGGGAATTCCATCTCGTTCCCAACAATCTGAAGGTTCTTGAAAATAAACGGAGGAATCCTTTTTGACGAAGAAGATGAAGTACCAGCCATTGTTGGAGATTAGGGTAAGGTTAGGAAAGACTAACGAGAGAGAAAGAAAGTTTGTTGGAGGTTTAGAGAGAATATGAAAGTGTAGGTTGTGAAAGTGAATAGTGTGCAAGTGTATTGTGTAAGTTTTATTTAAATGCACACAGTTAACACGAAAATAGCAAATTTGGGAAGTTACGCTAATTGACAGAAAGTTGAATACCAAAAATCATCATTAACCACCCACTACCTGACACACGTAGACCACGTGCAGAAATTTACTTGGTAACTGCTATTTTAATGGACAACTGTTCAGCAGTGAATACTAAACGTTTCCCACTTAAATAGTTCAGAGCCTCTGAGTTATTTAAAATTCTCTATCAGAGTTAAGTACTTCAGAGCTTGTGTTTCAGATGTTCTGAATCATAAGTTCTGATATACATAACCTCTTACACTTTAATTGCCAAAAACAATTTTTCATTCAGAGATTGAAAACATGTTCAGATGTTTCTTTATAAAATCAAATCTTTCAACAGATAAAGCTTTAGTAAATATATCAGCCCATTGATTTTCAGTATCAACAAACTTAATATCTATAATGCCTCTCTGAACATAATCTCTGATAAAATGGTGTTTAATTTCAATATGTTTGGCTCTAGAGTGTAGAATAGGATTTTTAGATAAATGAATGGCTGCAGTATTATCACAATATAAAGGAATATTGTTACTGCTTACCTGGTAATCTTCTAACTGATACTTTAACCAGAGTAGTTGTGTACAACACTTAGCTGCTGAAATGTATTCTGCTTCTGCTGTAGACAAAGCTATAGTAGTTTGTCTCTTACTAGCCCAGGAGATAAGGTTTTCACCAACAAATTGACAATTGCCACTTGTGGATTTTCTTTCAATTTTATCTCCAGCATAGTCAGCATCACAGAATCCATTTAGCACATAATCATTGGATTTCTTATAGAGAAGTCCAAGATTAGTTGTTCCTTTCAGATACCTAAAGATTCTCTTTACAGCAGTAAGATGAGATTCTCTAGGGTCTGACTGGAATCTTGCACATAAACAAACACTGAATAAAATATCTGGTCTAGAGGCTGTCAGATAGAGTAAGGAACCAATCATACCTCTGTAGACCTTTTGATCTACTTTTCCTTCATCATCTGACTTGCCCATGTTGGTAGTTGGATGCATAGGAGTATTCATTATCTTGCAGTCATCTAGATTGAATTTCTTCAGAAGTTCTTTAGTGTATTTTGATTGATGAACATAAGTTCCTTCCTTCTTCTGATTGATTTGAATTCCAAGAAAGAACTTCAACTCTCCCATCATGCTCATTTCGAATTCATCCTGCATTATCTTAGAAAAGTTCTTGCACAAAGCAGCATTAGTTGAACCAAAAATAATATCATCAACATAAATTTGAATGATTAAGATGTCTTCTTTGGTTGTTTTTCTAAAGAGTGTGCAGTCAACCTTTCCTTTTTCAAAACCTTTTTCAAGAAGGAAATTACTGAGTCTATCATACCAAGCTCTTGGAGCTTGTTTCAGACCATACAGTGATTTCTTCAATTTAAAAACATGTTCTGGGTTTGAGACATCTTCAAAACCAGGAGGTTGCTTAACATACACTTCTTCAGAAATAAAACCATTTAAGAAGGCACTTTTAACATCCATCTGATACAAGGTTATTCCATGATTAACAGCATAAGATAGAAGTAACCTGATTGCTTCAAGTCTAGCAACTGGTGCAAAGGTTTCAGTATAGTCAATCCCCTCTTGTTGACTATAACCTTGTGCAACCAATCTAGCCTTGTTCCTTACCACTTCACCTTGTTCATTCAGCTTGTTTCTGAATACCCATTTTGTTCCAATAATTTCTTGTGTGAAGGTTTGGGCACTAGAGTCCATACATCATTCCTTTGGAATTGATTCAGCTCTTCTTGCATTGCTACAATCCAAGCATCATCCTTCAGAGCTTCATCAATCTTTGAAGGTTCCATCATTGAGATAAGACCAACTAATGATTCCTCATTTCTCAGTTGAGATCTTGTCTTCCTTGGACTATCCTTGTTGCCTAAAATCAGTTCTTCTGGATGTGATGATTTGTATTTGAAAGTATTTCTTGGGGGCTCATCATCTTCAGACTCATCAACATCAGGTTCAGCAGATGCTTCAGTTCTTGGTTGTTCAGAGTCTGTAGGAACTATTGTGTTCAGAGGTACTTCAGAGAATGGATGTTCTGAGTAGTTTGGAATATCTGAATATTGATCCTCTGATACCTGAAATCTGGACAAACCTTCCACAAGCTCTGACACTTGGTCAGGCTCTTTGTCATCAAATTTGACATGCATACTTTCTTCCACAGTATGTGTTTCAGAAATATACAGTCTGTATGCTTTTGAGCGTTCAGAATATCCTATAAAGATACCCTTATAACCTCTAGCATCAAATTTCTTTAGATGGACTTTGTTATTTAAGATGTAACACGTACATCCAAACTGATGAAAATAAGAAATATCAGGTTTTCTTCCTTTGAACAATTCATAAGCAGTTTTGTTCAACTTAGATCTGATATAGATTCTATTTTGAACATAACATGCTGTGTTTACAGCTTCTGCCCATAAAAACTTTGCTACATTTGTTTCATGCATCATGGTTCTGGCCATTTCTTGCAGAGTTCTATTCTTCCTTTCTACAACCCCATTTTGTTGAGGAGTTCTGGGAGAAGAGAATTCATGCAAAATGCCATATTTTTCACAAAAGTTTTCAAAAGGTTCATTTTCAAATTCTCCACCATGATCACTTCTAACTTTTAAAATAGTGTAGCCTTTTTCATTTTGAATTTGCTTGCAGAAGATGCTAAACTCATCATAAGCTTCATCCTTTGTTCTTAGGAATTTTACCCAAGTCCATCTACTGTAGTCATCAACAATCACTAATCCATACTTCTTTCCATTGATAGAGGCAGTGTTAACTGGCCCAAAAAGATCAATGTGAAGAAGTTCCAATGGTCTTGAGGTAGAGACAATGTTCTTAGGTTTAAAAGATGATTTTGTAATCTTTCCTTTTTGACATGAACCACAAAGTGTGTTTGAGTGATATTTAATTTTAGGTAATCCTCTGACAAGGTCAAGCTTACTAAGCTTAGAGATTAATCTCCAGTTAGCATGGCCTAACCTCTTATGCCAGATCCATTTTTCTTCACTCAAGGTCAAAAGACACATCACTTTTTGTTCATTCAAATCAGAAAGATTAATTTTATAAACATTGTTCTTTCTCAGACCTTTGAATATCATGGTGTTATCAGATTGTTTAGACACAGTACATGATTCCTTATTAAAGACAACTACATAACCATTGTCGCAAAATTGACTTATGCTCAATAGATTATGCTTAAGTCCATCAACTAACCAAACATCATTAATAGATAGGGAAGAATTACCTACTGTACCTGTACCTATTATCTTTCCTTTTTGATTACCTCCAAAGCCAACAGATCCTCCTTCTTTCATAGTCAGCTTAGAAAATAGTTGTTTATCACCAGTCATGTGCCTTGAACACCCACTATCCAGATACCATGAATGATTCATGATACTTCTTTGAGTGACAGGCTGTATGAGAAACAACTTTAATCACTACGGTGGAACTCTTTATCACAGTTGTAATTCCTGGCACACAGTGGACAGGTGTTGCTCAAGGTGTAGCAACACTTGTCTGTTGTAGACAGATGTTGTTACTGGTGCGCCAACACTTGTCTATAAACAGAGCAAATAACATAAAACAATACAAACAGTAAAGTAAATAACACACAAGAGTTGTTAACCCAGTTCAGCCTAAAGCCTACTCTGGGGGATACCAATCCAGGAATGAAGTCCACTATCAGCAGTATTACTTCGAAGTTAAACTCACCCGTTTACAACTTCTCACTTAATCACTACCCAATGACCCTTCTACCTAGGAACTCCTAGATATGAGACCCCGTCCCAATTCCCACCTTAGCAACACAGACAGCGCTGCTATTCAATTCCACAAACACAACAGGTGGAGACACACTCCTAAAAACTAGGATTCACTCTTGCTTAAAAGCTTGCGAGTAAACCACACAACACAATAGAACAATCTCCGTACTTCAAAGCTTAGGAGAAGTTCACACTTACAACTCAATAACACTCAGGTCCTAAGCTTGCATCAATGAGACACAAGATAGGCTCACAATTAACACTCTAAAATCCCTAAAAACACACGCTTTGTAAGACTCGATTTTAGATGCTTGAAACCATATGCTTGCCTTCGTATTTATAGTAGTAGAACGACTTGGGCTTCAAGAAAAATTAGGGCTTCTAGAATTGCGGCAGCAGTGATATATTTTTGAAAACAATAGTTATATTTTTGAAACCGCAAAAATATATTTTCCAAAAATATAATTCCTTTGGAAAATAAAACTAGGGTTTAGCTGCCTCATGAAACACATTAAACACGTGCGCCTTCTTCTGTAAGAAACCTTGACATAATTCTTCAAACAGATCTTCAAAAGATTGAGTAGAAAATAATAACATCCAGCTGGCGCGCGCAGAACAGAGTCAGGTGTTGTTCCAAAGTGTCACAACATTTGTCACAACACTTGGGGTCAGCACACTTGTCTCAACACTTGGCTAAAATATGTTTTTGCAAAATGTAGCCAATATACAAAAACCCAACAATCTCCCCCTTTGGCAAATTTTGGCTAAAACAATATTAGACCAGTATATAGAGAGATACCGTATTACCTTTCCTTCGAGTCAACATGATCACACAACTAGGAAAGAAAGTAACACAAAATAAACACTACTTCCAAGATAGTCAAGTAGCATCAGAGGCAATGCAACAGCGGAATAAAACACAACTAGCCTCATGGAACAACACAAGGGAGAAATAAACTCCCAATAGTAGATGCTTAGAAGTAGGAGAAATAAACTCCTAATAGTTTAACGCGCATTTCTTCAACATAAGAACAGCAGGGAAAAATAAATTCCCATAAACATCTGAGAAAAATAAATTCTCAGTCATAGTGGATAGTGGACTCATTAGTCAGGTGCCATAACACTTGGCACAACATTCGTCATCAAACGTATTCAGGACATTCAGGCGATCAAGAGATAATTTCACTCACACTCCCCCTGAATTCATGCATACACGCACCAGAATATTTACTACTCCCCCTCAGTACATGCATATTACTCACACTCCCCCTCAATACGAGCATACGGATACTAGCACAAAAACAGTCAACAGTCACCAGATGTGAGAACATCTGTCCACACACTTGGCACAGCACACACACACACTATACCAATCTCCCCCTTTTTAGCCACAATTTAGACAAACATCATGAATAGGAAATCATAGTGTACCAGAGCATAGAGAACATCAGTGTGCAGTTATTACAGACCATAGAGCACACACAGGTGCTAGAAATTCAGGGCCTTGCCCACAAAAGATGTGGAGAACAAAAGTAGTGGAAAGAGAACATGCAAGCTGTTATCCACAATACCGGAACCAAACTCCAGCAATATAGCATGAAGATTATAAGTCATAAGGCATAAACCTATATTATCTTCAGCACATCAACTACTTTGTGCACAAAACTACTACAACCGAAGATAACACAATGGAATACATACCTCATCATATATAAATCAGTAGTGGAGGAACCATATCATATCCACCACATCAAACATTTCCCCCTTGTTTGCACATCATGAAAGAGACATCATCTAAGAAGGAACACTTACATGTCATATTTCTTCCTGTCAGGTGACATAATTTCCAGGACATCTAGCTCAGAGTTACACACACACAGATGAAGATTAACCAGTTTCAACTTCAAGAGGCATATACCAAATCCATCTTCAATAATCATATAAGAACTTCAAACCAGAAGTTTCAGAAACAGGTCTGAAATAGTCACATATACTAGTAGTAATCACCTCTGAATATCACATATATGAGCACACAATATCAGAAACACATTCAGAACATAAGAATTTTCATCTGCTTCCTAGTGAGAGTACCAACCATTGGCTGAGCAGATGTACCTACACATGGTACAACATTTGTCTCCAGTGTCATAGATGCATCAACATCTGACACAACATCCGTCTTAGGGATGAGTTCCACGAGTGAATCAGCAGTAACTCACTTGTGGTTTTAGTAACTCATAATTAACAATAGCAGGGGGACACAAGAGAATCAACCATCAGTAGTTGATCAACTTTCAATAACAAAGAACAATAATCATTTGCTCCCAACTAAAATGCTCATCCTAGGTGATTTGGATGACGCTCCAAAGTACAGATAACAATTAACCATTGAACATAAGTTGAAACAGCTCCAATGTTCATAATCCCTTGAAGTGCTTTTTACTACAGCAGAACAAGAGTTCCATGCTCTCATAGACTTGATGATATCAAGTTAGAGTAAACAACCTTCATCCCGTTTCAGAGAAATACCACCATTCATATTGAGAAAAATAAATTCTCAATATAAAGATGTCAAGACATTAAGTCTGACATGTCTTCAAGGTCTTCCAGCTTCAGATTAAGGACTCCCCCTTAATAACTGCATAATCTGCTGGTCAGATGTTCCAACATTTGGGAGGACATCAGTCTCCTTCTCAAGGAATACACAAAGAGATCCTTTATCAAAGCCACTGGAGGTTGACTTTTTAGAAGCAAAAATAAATTGCTCATAAGTTCATTCAGATCTCTCTTCAACAAACTTCATATATGAGTGCCTTTATGAGTGGACTTGAGATCACCCTCAAGTATCTTTGGCATCTCTAACAAGTTAGTTGGATCTCTCATCGAGTATCACCTCACCAAGGGATACAACTTCAAAGAACAACATAGTTTTGCATACTCAGCACCCAAAACCACCATGAGTTTTCCATCAGATATATATGCAGCGGAATTTGAACTAGAAAACTCATCACCAAACTTCAGGCACAACATAATGACCTTTGCACACACTCCACATTCTAGGTCCAACAGGTTAATATAGGTTTGAAAATAAATCAAACCATACAACAAATCATCACCAAAGCTACACGCCTGAATAATAATGGACAGGTCTATTACACGCCCTGCCATGAATAGTCCATCCTCCACTTCTAGGGACCATTCAACCAATATGAACTTCTTCAAGTTCAAACAACTTTTCTCATTAGATGGGGAATTAACATCAGTGTGTTCGTCAGACACTTCTTCTTTATTATCAGTCATCACCTGACCATTTTCATTTCCAGGAACAATCACATGTTCGGGGATTTCAGGAACAGTTTCACCTTGTTTATTCTCTCGGGCCAAAGATGTGTCAACATCTTGCACAACATTAGTCTCAAGAACGATTTTCTTGAACCAATCAATCACATAGTCAATCATGACTTTACCAGAAGTACCAACATTAACATTAACTTTAGAGGAAGAATTCATATCACATTTCCCTTGATTAGCGTGCACCATACAATGGAGAGAGGGAAAAGAGGCGGTTGCACGCGTTACATGCAGTAACTGCTACAATTCTTTAAATAGGCAAATACTTAGCTTGCCCCTTAACTTTCCAGATTGAGCTTCTTCTTTCAAATTCTTGAGAATTACATATGTAGATATTCTTATGGTAACTCCTTGGTCAGGATTTCTAATAGAGATTTCCTTTAAGTGGTTCTTCTGAACTCTGATTGATGGACCTTTGTTTGGTCTCAAATTCTCTGTATTAGGTTCAAAGTCTTGAATAGAATCATATTCAGCTTGATCATCATCTGGTGTTGGGACAGGTGTGACTACATCTGTCTCTTCAGCTGAATCTATACTTGTCATATCAGTATCATCAATTACGACATTGATTGATTCCATCATGGTTTTCGTTCTAGAATTGAAAACTCTATAGGCTCTGTTGTTGGTTGAATAACCTAGAAATATTCCCTCATCACTTTTGGGATCCAATTTCCTCCTAGGTTCTCTATCGGCCAAGATGTAACATTTTGATCTGAACACATGGAAATATTTTACAGTAGGCTTTCTGTTCTTCCCTAGTTCACACAGTGTTGTTGCAGTACCTGTTCTTAATGTTACTCTATTATGGATGTAACATGACGTATTCATAGCTTCAGCCCAAAATTTATAAGGAAGGTTTTTGGCATGTAACATAACCCTAACAGATTCTTGTAAAGTTCTGTTCTTTCTTTCAACCACACCATTTTGTTGAGGTGTAATAGGTGAAGAGAATTCATGAGCTATTCCTTCAGCAGCACAAAACTCAGCAAATTTAGAGTTTTCAAACTCCTTTCCATGGTCACTTCTAATTCTTAAAATACCACAGTCGTTTTCATTTTGAAGTTGTAAGCAAAGATCTTTGAATTCATCAAAGGTTTCAGATTTTTGCCTAATGAAGTTAACCCAAGTGTATCTAGAGAAATCATCAACAACAACAAAAGCATATTTCTTACCTCCAAGGCTTTCAACTTGCATTGGACCCATCAAGTCCATGTGTAGTAGCTCAAGAACTCTAGAAGTGGACAAGTGTTGCAACTTTTGGTGCGACACTTTGGTTTGCTTGCCAATCTGACATTCGCCACAGATGTTGTCTTCCTGTATTTGTAAGTTTGGTAAGCCTCTGATAGCTTCCTCAGATATAGCTCTTTTCATACTCTTCAGGTTAAGATGTCCTAGTTTTTGGTGCCACAACTTAACCTCATCTTCTTTTGTTAAGAGACATGTAGATACATTAGCTTCTTCTAGAGGAACCCACAAGTAACAATTATCCTTCGATCTAACACCCTTCATCAGGATGTCACCTTCATCATTGGTAACAAGACATTCATTTTTTGTAAAGTTGACTTGCATGCCTTGATCACATAGTTGGCGTATACTAATTAGATTAGTAGTTAGCCCTTTTACAATAAGAACATTTTCAAGTTTAGGTAGACCATTGTCAATCAGCCTTCCTATACCTTTAATTTCTCCTTTAGCTCCATCTCCGAATGTTACAAAACTTGTTGCATAGGATTTTATATCCATCAAATATTTTTCAACACCGGTCATATGTTTAGAACAACCACTATCAAAGTACCAATCTTCTTTTGATGAGGCTCTAAGAGAAGTGTGAGCAATCAAGCTTTTCTCACAACTTTCAGCTGCACAACCCTTGGTGTTGGTTACATCAACCTTTTGTTTCCACTCCTTCTTTGCATTAGTTATGGATGGATCAAGTTTCTCTTGAATAGTTTCATTTGGATACCCATATAACTTATAGCAGTAAGGTCTTATGTGCCCCTTTCTTCCACAATGATGACATCTCCATGAACGATATTTGCTTTTATGCCTTGGTATAAATCTAGGATTCTGCCTTCTTTGACGATGTGGAGCCATATGTTGTAACACTTGTCTGTGTGTAGTATGATGTCCGGTGGACAAGTGTGGTGACATTTTTCCATACATTGTTGGAGAGGGTTGGTTACTTATCTCAGGCATATATTTTCCATCTTTGTTGTAATCTTTAATTCTATTAACGCTTTTATACTCATACCCAATGCCTGTTTTGGCTCTACTAGGGGTAGGTAGTTTTTCTAGGATTTCATCTAGGTCAGTTCCTTTAAATAACATAACAACATGCTTCTTTAGATTCTCAAGATGAGAGTTCAATTCAGTTACCTCTTCATTCAGCTTAGATATTTCTGCTAGTTGCTCAAGCTTATCTGTTTCCAGATTGGCGATGATTGCCTTCTGCTCCTCAATTGTTTTCAACCCTTCTTCACACTTAACACCAATCTCAGAGATTTTTGTTAGATTGACAATTCTTTCAGTTTGCAACTTTGAGATTGTCTCCTTTTGTTTTTCTGAGATTCTGCAGACTTCTTCACTCCTTAGACACAGCTCCTTGTATGATTCAGCAAGTTCATCAATGGTCAGCTCTTCATCACATGATTCAGTGTCAGATGTGCATACACCTGTCAGTGCATGAATAGACTTTGCAGTATCAGTTTCTCCTTCAGAATCCTCATCTGACCATGAAACAGTTAACCCCTTTTTCTGTTTCTTCAAGAAGGTTGCACATTCAGTTCTAATGTGTCCATACCCTTCACATTCATGGCATTGAACACCTTTATTTGGAGCTGATTTCTCATCTGTTACAGGTTTTCTGAAATTCCTGTAAGTGTTGCGACCAATGTCAGCTGCACTTGTCTTTGGACGTTTGTCCATTATTTTTAGCACCTTATTAAATTGTTTTCTTAGAAGAACCATTGCATCAGAGATGCTATTCTCAGACTCCGTGTCACTCTGTTGATCTTCTTCCTCAGCATTCGAGACAAAGGCAATGCTCTTGTTTTTCTTATCCATCTTTTCATTTGTAGCTACCTCATAGGTTTGTAGTGAACCAACTAGTTCATCTAGCTTCATATCTGTGATATCCTTTGCTTCTTCTATAGCTGTGACTTTCATGTCAAACTTCTTAGGTAAAGACCTAAGCATTTTTCTTACCAGCTTTTCTTCAGGTATCTTTTCACCCAAGGCATCAAATTGATTGTCAAAATCAAGTATGGTCATGTGAAAATCCTGAATGGTTTCATCATCATTCATTCTTAGATTCTCAAACTTAGTTGTTAGGAGTTGTAGCTTTGACAACTTCACTTTAGAGGTACCTTCATGAACAGTCTCAAGAATTGTCCAAGCTTCCTTAGCAGAGACACACTTTTTGATGAGTCTGAATATGTGTTTGTCAACACCATTATATAGTGCATATAATGCTTTTGAGTTTGCAAGAGCAAGCTCATCCTCTTCTTTGGACCATTCTTCAGCAGATTTCAACTCAAAAGTTGGTTTACCATCTTTGTTCATCTTCACAGGTGGAGTCCACCCTCTCAGCACTGCCTTCCATGTCTTGCTATCAATTTGTTTTAGAAAGGCCATCATGCGGGACTTCCAATAGTCATAGTTTGAAGCACCAACCAGAAGAGGTGGTCTGGTAACAAAACCTCCTTCTTTGTCCATCCTTGCCAGAAACGATTTCCCTGGAGCTCACCCTAAAATTCAGAACAGGGTGCCTGCTCTGATGCCAATTGTAATTCCTGGCACACAGTGGACAGGTGTTGCTCAAGGTGTAGCAACACTTGTCTGTTGTAGACAGATGTTGTTACTGGTGCGCCAACACTTGTCTATAAACAGAGCAAATAACATAAAACAATACAAACAGTAAAGTAAATAACACACAAGAGTTGTTAACCCAGTTCAGCCTAAAGCCTACTCTGGGGGATACCAATCCAGGAATGAAGTCCACTATCAGCAGTATTACTTCGAAGTTAAACTCACCCGTTTACAACTTCTCACTTAATCACTACCCAATGACCCTTCTACCTAGGAACTCCTAGATATGAGACCCCGTCCCAATTCCCACCTTAGCAACACAGACAGCGCTGCTATTCAATTCCACAAACACAACAGGTGGAGACACACTCCTATGAAAATAGGATTCACTCTTGCTTAAAAGCTTGCGAGTAAACCACACAACACAATAGAACAATCTCCGTACTTCAAAGCTTAGGAGAAGTTCACACTTACAACTCAATAACACTCAGGTCCTAAGCTTGCATCAATGAGACACAAGATAGGCTCACAATTAACACTCTAAAATCCCTAAAAACACACGCTTTGTAAGACTCGATTTTAGATGCTTGAAACCATATGCTTGCCTTCGTATTTATAGTAGTAGAACGACTTGGGCTTCAAGAAAAATTAGGGCTTCTAGAATTGCGGCAGCAGTGATATATTTTTGAAAACAATAGTTATATTTTTGAAACCGCAAAAATATATTTTCCAAAAATATAATTCCTTTGGAAAATAAAACTAGGGTTTAGCTGCCTCATGAAACACATTAAACACGTGCGCCTTCTTCTGTAAGAAACCTTGACATAATTCTTCAAACAGATCTTCAAAAGATTGAGTAGAAAATAATAACATCCAGCTGGCGCGCGCAGAACAGAGTCAGGTGTTGTTCCAAAGTGTCACAACATTTGTCACAACACTTGGGGTCAGCACACTTGTCTCAACACTTGGCTAAAATATGTTTTTGCAAAATGTAGCCAATATACAAAAACCCAACAACAGTTAATGATAAGGTCATCCCAATATTCTTCCTCTTCATTTATCAAGTTCTGATTGTTATCTTGAGAACTTGTCAGCCATTGGTCAAGGACATAGGCCCTTCTTCCTTTGCATAGGACTTGTTTCCATACTTTAGGTAGGACATATCCTTTCCTAGTTGGTAAATCTGAATGATACATAATTTCAGCTTTTGGTACCCATCTTCTAGGTCCACGCTTGTTAGTCCAAACATGCTTATTATGTTGTCTAGTGTTAGAGAAAGATCTTGGTTTGGAATAATGACCTTTTTGAAATCTTTTCTTTTGAAATTTGTTATTATTCCAGGATTTGGATTGTTTATGATTCCAGGGTTTGTATTTATCATCAATCCCATGTTCTGATTGATTATATCTACTGACTCTAGAATCATAAATAATCTGAGTCTTGTACTTCATTTGAGATTTGAAGTTAGAGTTTTTTCTTTTAAAAACTTCTGATGTTTTAGAATGACTAGCTTCAGGTACTGAAGTTCCTTTGAATCCAGAATTTGAAGTCTCAGATGTTGAAGCTTTCAGAACATCTGAACTATTGTTCTCAGGTTCTGAAAAACTTCTATCTTCTGAACTTTTCTTTCCAGATCCTGAGGCACTTGGTTCCTCTGAGCTGTCAGCTTCTAAATCACTCAGATCATCATTGTCATTTTCAACAACACCAGGATTCTTTCCCTCTTCACTTGGAGGAACAACATAATAAACCCAAGATTTTCCAACCTTTTTGGCAAAGGTCTTCAGCTTTGAATATGTTCTACCATATTCATAGCCAAGTCCTTCTCCTCTATGTCTTAAAACATTATAAATTCTATTAGCAGCTTTGCTCTTTCCAAGGTTGAGATGCACAAACTGTTGAAGAGCTATTTCCTGCTCATCAATAGGTTTGTGACAAACAGCACAACCCTTTTCAAAGTCATCTACTCTATTCAGAGTTTCTTGATATAGACCTTGAAAATGTTCTGCTTGCTCAGTCAGAGTGTTAAGCTTTTCTTGTAAAACTTTTTGTTTACTTAACACTCTGAGATGTTTCTCAATGACCTTGTTAAGTGCAGTTATAAGTTGAGATTTAGAGCAATCAGAAAATACCTCATCAGTTACTTCTGAATCTGATTCTGATTCATCGTCTGAGTCTACATCTGAGTCAGCTGAAGCCATCAGGGCTAGATTTGCCTCTTCTTCTTCCTCAACTTCTTCCTCAGATGATAGCTCTTCAAAAGTAGCCATCAGACTCTTTTTCAATTTGCTCTTGAATTGTTGCTTCTTTGAGCTGTATCTTTTGCTTTTGTCTTTAGCAGACATTTCTGGACAATCAGCAATAAAGTGTCCTGGCTTCTTACAGTTGAAGCAGTTCTTCTGATCATCCTTTTTGCTGACAAAATTTCTGGAGCTGTTACCTCTGAAATTTCTTTTGTTAAATCTGTTCCATTGCTGAAACTTGGTGAATAAAGCAAACTCATCCTCATTCATCTCATCCTCTTGACCATCAGCAGAAGATTCTTCTTCAATATCAAGAAGCTGAGTCTTAAGAGCCTTAGAAGTAGTCTTAGTTGACTGTAAAGCCACTGACTTAGACTTCTTCTTAGTTTCTGAGTCAGCATCCAGAACCATCTCATGGCTTCTGAGATTGCTTATCAGAGCTTCAAGACTCAGAGTCTTGAGATTTTGAGCTTCCTCTATTGCAGTGACCTTGGGTCTCCAAGCAATAGGAAGACTTCTCAGAATCTTCTGAACATGGTCGTAGGTAGAATAACTTCTCTTAAGAGCTTTAAGACCAGATACAAGGATTTGAAACCTTGTAAACATAGTCTCAATGTTTTCATCTTGTTGCATAGTAAAAAGTTCATATTGCCTTATCAAAAGACTAGCTTTAGCCTCTTGAACCTTTTCATTACCATCATATGTAGCACACATAGAATCAAAGATAGATTTAGCAGTAGACTTGTCCTCTATTCTGACATAATCTTCATGTCTAATAGCACCAGCAACAATGTCCTTTACTCTATGATGCTTAGTGTAGGTTTTTAAGTTAGCTGGTGTGAGTAACTTTCTATGCTCAATGGACAACCTTCCATGTTCATTTAAGTTTTCAAAAGTTACTCCCAACTCAACCAAATCCCACAACTCATGATCAATAGCAGTAATATTGCTATACAGTCTCTCTTTCCACCACTCAAATAATGAAGCATCACCATTGAATATAGGAGCTTTTCTGTTGCCACTATGTTCATGTGATTCATTACTTAAGTAGTCATAACCAAAAGCATTTCTAGGACCACCACCAGCACCACTGGCCTCACCTTCACCAGTAGTTCTAGTACTACTATCATCTCCTCCAGACATAGTGTTCTCACAAGATCTTTACTGTCTCACTGTTAAGTGAAAGTAACAAACCAGGCTCTGATACCAATTGAAGGTGTGAAAACACAAGAAGGGGGGGGGGGTTGAATTGTGTTTTAGCTAAGTTAAAACTTTTTCAAGTTCTTAACTCAACTACGTTCGCAGCGGATAAATAACACAAATAATAACAAGGGAGAGAGAGAGAAGTCACACAAGCAGTTTATACTGGTTCCTCTCACAAAACGAGAGTAGTCCAGTCCCCTTGCACTTCCAAGGGATTTCACTATAATCACACAAGATTACACCTGCTCAAGCACACAAGCAAGAGACTTCTCAACAATGCTCAAGCACACAAGCTTAAGACTTCACACTTAAGCACACAAGCTTAAGTTTCACACTTAAGCACACAAGCTTAAGTTTCCTCAAGTAAATAGTAAAGTATATAAAAATATGCAAATACTCTTAGATGAACCTAAAGAGAGCAAATACAAATATTACAGAGTATTTGGCTAAAGTGCAAAAACACTTGACAGAGGTTCAGAGCTTGTATATCACAGAGTTCAGAGTTTGTTCAGCGCACGTTCAATTCTTGATAATTGTCTATTTGTTGTAGCTGAATCTTCTAGTATATATACCACTAGAAAAGAGTCGTTGCAAAAAGAACCGTTGGAGTTGATAACCTTTTGTCTTCAAGCAGTCTGTCTTGATGCAGTTTGGTTGTATCCAAAACTAAGAAAGAGTTTCAGGTACTTTGACTACTGCAGAGTGGACTTTCCTTATTCAGCTAACAAAACTGAAGACCCACGTTCTCAAGATAGGACAGACAAAACAGAGGTAGCTGAACTGATCAGGCTTGAAGGGTCCTTTTCTTCATTGGTAGAAGAGTTGACTGGAAAAGAGAATCTTCACAACTTACAAAGAGATCTTCAGAGGTTGATGAAGTTTGTAGACAGACAAGAGGTTCTGAAGACTTCATCCTCTGAAGGTTGTATCTTCTGAAGACCAACATCTTCTGAGCGCTTGTGAACTTCTGAATTCACATCCTCTGAACTCCACTCAGAGCTTATATGATGCTTATATCTGCGCACTTAAAATAAATTTTTAGTCCTTCCAATTGTTTATTAATACTTTGTTATCATCAAAACCTTTATAGATTTAGGGGCAAACATTTTTAAATCAATTTTGTTCCAACAGGTAGGATCTAGGATAGCTTAGGATGTAGTTGAATCTCATGTAATCTGCTTAATTGTAAGGATTTACTCTGTTAACAGTGTTTACTTAATGCAATTCTTCTCTTAATGCTTTATGATCCTTCATTAGTGTTGTAATGATTTTGAGTTAAGTCACGTATGAGAATATTGATTTAATGTCTGAACTGAATTGCATTGAGCACTCGAGTGTTTCCGGTCGAGAGATTGAAACATAGAGTGTAGCGAACGATCGACGCGCTTTCATATCATTCGTTGTAGGTAGCTTCCGCCCGAGAGATCGGGGGAGTATCGACAACGAATAGAGTGGATTTTGACAAGAGATTGCGATTCACTAATTTGTTGATCTAGTTGTGAACACTTGAGTAAATTCGTATGATAAGGTAGATTGCATGTGATTTAGCTATAGACTAGGTGATTCCGATGATTCTACCTCGCTTTTCCACTTATCACAAAGCACGTTTTCTAACAATTCATCACTCAACATACCCCCAATTTATGTGTATTTCTTGCATAATGTTTATGAACACTATTAGACTAGTTTAACCACACAATCCCTGTGGATCGATATTTTATTACTACGTGGTATTTCGTTCACTTGCGAAAATTATCCATCAAGTTTTTGGCGCCGTTGCCGGGGATTGTGATTGATTCGACAAGGCAATAGTGTTTATATTTTCTGTGTTTCTTTGATTTTTCTGTTTTTACATTTTTTTTCTTCTACCGGAGCGTTCTACTTGTGTGTTTCCTTGTGCATGCGGAGGACAGGTCCCATTGAGCTGCAGTTCGATCCAGAAATTGAGAAGACAGCTCGCGCAATTCGGAAGGCAGCAAGGGAAGCTCAAACTTCTAGAGAAAAAGCTTCGCTAGGTGGTACACCGGACTGTCAAGAACAGAGTTCAGCTGCTATGGAAGAAGAGCAGGATCCACCGGTCCACGTTCCACCGGTTCCTCAACCACAAAGATGTACTCTTGGTGATTATGGGCGGAGAGATAATGACGCCCTAGCAAATCAGGGTTTTCAACCGGCAAACCCGGTTTCCTTTGACATAAAGAATACGGTCTTATCCGCACTCAAAGAGAACCCCTACTCCGGATCGGAATCCCAATGTCCCAACCTACATTTGTCACATTTCTATTAGGCTTGCGATTATACCGACCCACCGGGGGTAAGTGAATCGGATAAGAGACTTAGGTTGTTCAAACACTCTCTCACCGGCCGTGCTAAGGATTGGTTGGATACAAAACCCGTCGAAACTATTGAGACATGGAGACAACTTGAGCGGAAGTTCTTAGACCGCTACTTTCCTATTCATAAGTTTTTGGAAAGAAGGGCTGAAATTAGCAATTTCGAGCAAGCGGATGGGGAGACGCTCTATGATGCTTGGGAGAGGTTCAAAGTTTGTCTTAAAAGGTGCCCGAATCATGGTTTCGACGGCCACAATCAGATGCAAATGTTCACCCAAGGCTTAAGGGCGCAAACGCGCATGATACTTGATGCATCAGCCGGTGGTTCGCTGAAAAATCGGGACGAGGCTGAAGCAAGAGAGTTGGTGGAAAGCATGGCTCAAAACGAGTATAGAGCTACCAATGATAGAGGAGCCAAAAAGAAAGGAGGAGTCTTGGAGCTGGACACACAAACAACCATATTAGCTCAACAAAAGCTAATGACTAGTCAAATGGAAGCAATGATGAAGCTGTTGTCTAATCCACAAGTTCAAACTTCTTCAATAGGTAATATTGATAATGTGCGTTGTGATTTCTGTTTGCAGGACCATCCCAATGGCGGTTGTTTCCCGGAAGGCTCGGAGGAAGCTAGGTACTTAGCTAACTTCCGGAAACCGTACAACAACAACAATAACGGTTCCGGATGGGGAAGCAATATGCAAAGTCAAGGTTCAGCTCAACAGCAGCAAAGGCCTCCATCAAGGATGGAAGAGACTCTTAATCAATTCATGCTCATGACCCAAAGCAACTTCGAAGCAATGAAGTCAAGCCAAGAGACCTCAAACAAGAACCATGAAGCATCTATCAAGAATCTTGAGGTGCAAATGGGTCAACTCTCAAGACAGTTTTCAATGTTGCAAAACCAAGGAGGTTTCGGTGGAAACACTCATGATAATCCGAAAAATGAAACTTGCAATGGAATCACTTTGAGGAGTAAAGAGGTACCGGAAAGGCCAGCTGTGGAGAAGCCTTTGAAAAAGAAAGTCATTGAGGGAGAGGTTGAAAATAAGCAAGAGGTTGTAGTTGAAAATGAGAGATATGAGGGAGAAGTCGAAAATGAAAATATGTCTAAGGAAGTGGAGATTAGTGAGGATGAGGAAGAAGAAGTTGAAAAACAGAGGGAGATACAAGAAAAAGAGAGCAAGAAGGTTGAGAAAGGTAAGGGTGTTGATGAATCACCATATGCTAGGATGCCTTATCCTAGGAGAAAGAAAGTTTAGAATCTTGAGCGAGAGAAGGAGTTCAAGAAGTTCATGAAGGTGTTGAACAAGCTTGAGATGGCTATACCATTGGTTGAGGCATTGGAGCAAATGCCAAGTTATGCAAAGTTTTTGAAGGAGCTGCTTACAAAGAAAAGAAAACCACTAGATGATGAAATGGTAAGTATGACGGAAGAGTGCAGCGCCCTCATCCAACGGAAGCTACCTCAGAAAAAGAAAGATCTGGGGAGCTTTACAATTCCATGTTCCATTGGAACTCTCACTATTGAAAAGGCTTTGTGTGATTTGGGTGCTAGCATAAATCTGATGCCGTTATCAATGATGAAGAAAATACCGGGAGCAGTAGCAAAGCCGACAAAGATGAGTCTCTCTTTGGCGGATAGATTGATTGTGCATCCGGAAGGTATTCTCCATGATGTGTTGGTTAGAGTTGTTGGATTTGTGTTTCCCGCAGATTTTGTGGTCTTGGACATAGAAGAAACTAGGGAGTGGGAACCTTTGCTCCTTGGTAGACCCTTCTTAGCCACTAGCCGAGCCCTAATCGATGTGGAGATGGGTGAACTCATGCTAAGGACCGATGATCAGCAGGTTACATTCAATGTCTTTGATACAATGAAATGTTATTATGGAGACCCACAATGCTTTAAGGTCCATGTTTATGATCATATTGTTAAAAATGCTCTTAAGTTACCTTGGAATGCACACTACTTGCCACATGGTGGCACTACTTTTCCTTAACCCTTGGGGGTATTGGACGTCAAGCATCGGGACGTTAAACAAGCGTTGGTTGGGAGGCAACCCAACGGTTTCTAATGTTTTAGTTTGTTTTGTTTTTGAAGTATGTAGGTAGGTATGCAGCAGAAGCAAGGACTGAAGCAAAACAGGGCAAAACAGAGCTCAACTACGCCGGGGGCACAGTACAATCACGCGCGGCGTGCTCCTTCAGTACAGAGGAAGGAGTTTTACAAAAATGTATTACGCGCGGCGTGGGGGTGTATCACGCGCTGCGTGAAGCCTGGAGAAAGAAGGACTCTCTGACTAGTGATTACGCGCCGCGTGATGGTCATCACGCGCGGCGTGGCCTTTATGAAAGAAGTTCTTGACCGTTACAAGTTGTACTACGCGCGACGTAGCAGGGGTCACGCGCGGCGTGACTGCACATGAAAGCGTGTAAAATTTGAATTTCTTCATCTTCCCAACCACTCCATCAATCCCATCATCAATTCACACGTCCTCTCACGCGAAAAACTCCATTGTTAACCCATTTTCATCCTTCAAACCTCTCCAATTTCATCTCTAATCACCTTCAATCATCCCATTCCTTCACACTCACACAAAACCCATCTTAACCACTCCAATTCCACTTCCAATTTCTCATTTCACCACTTTCCCAAAATCAACACATTTCAACCTCCACTCTCCCATCATTCAATCAAGATGTTGACAAGATTAACTGGAAAGTCGAAGAAGAAGAGTGACGCTAATCCTCCACAAGAACCACCAAAGAAACAAAGGACAAAGATGAGTGCAAGCAAGGGCCAATCTTCTCGGTCCGCTCAAGCATCTCCTCCACGCCGGAGCAATGTTACTCAGCCACAGGTCCACCCACACTTCATCAGTGAAGTTCATGAGAAAAGGTACACACAAATTCGAACCTTTACTATTAATCAAGAGAAGGGGTTTGGAGAGGATTTGCTGAATGGTGTGGCTGAAATTGGAAATGAGATTAAGTCTAGGGGATGGGAGAAGTTTAATAGGTTGATGATGAAAGATGAAACTAATCCTGGTAATCAGATGTGGGTTAGGGAATTTCTTGCAAATGCCTATTTACCGGATCAACCAATGTTTCCGGAATATTCTTCTGTGTGTGAATTCATGCGTGAGAGAGAGAGGATCGACAAGAGTGGTATAGAAGTTAGGGAGGAACTGAAAAGTATAGTGTGTCGACCGGGCGCAATGTGGCTAGCCCACTCCCCAGCTTCTCTCCCTAGGAGAATGAGTTTAACAAGTTTTAATCCCGTTCACCGAGCTTGGGGTGAATTTTGGTTGAAGAATGTGAGGGTTGTTGGTAACAATTCAGAGATTCAGATTGACAATGCTTACGCGGTTCGATTGCTGGTTGAAGGGAAGTATATTAATCTTGGATATTGGTTACAAAAAGATCTCCATGAAATAGCCAATCATCCGAATCCTACTTTTACTTTGGGACATTGTAATCTCATCGCTGCTTTGTGTAGGGCGAACAATGTTCCAATGTGTGTGCAGGAAGGTGACTTACATCCTATCCGTCCACTAGCTTTATCATACTTTGAGAAGAAATTTGAGAGAGGTCCAATAGTGCCCCGTGGTGAAAGGAATGTTGCGAGAGAAGAGGCTGCAAGAGAGGAGGAAGAGATTAATCAGTTTGAAGACGGTGTTCACCCGGACCAACATAATGTGCCGGTTGATGAACCACAAGGGATGCCGGAGTCGGCCCCTCCTCGTTACTCTCATGATATTAATCAGCTTGCTTCTATGTTGCATCAGATGGAGATTTCTCAATACTCCGGGCTTCCTAATCTTTACTTTGATACCGCCTCTTTCATGTACACCGAGGCGATGACTTACCGTTCTACCTTCCCTCCTCCTACTTTTTGGACGTTGTATCCCGTTGATGCCGATTGGGAGGCATATCAGGCAAGGGAGCTGACATCATTTCAGGCCAGACAAGCTTACAATTCGGGTCTGAGAACTTCTGAGTTAGCGGAGATCGAGAGGCGCCGTCGGGTTGAGCAGGATGAGGCAGCTGCTATGGAGAGGGAGATGTTGGATGTGGACGGGCTGAATCTGAACTTGAATAGCCCTTTCACAAACTACTTCACTGGCCAGCCGGATGACACCGCTTGACGTTCTTGGTTATGATTTTCTGCTGCTACTACTCTATCTCTACTTTTACTTTCGTCTATTTTACTTTCGTTGGTTTGTAATAATAATTTGATGTTGCTTGGATTTGGCTGGATGTATTATTTTAACTTTGAATTTGAACTTTGTCTTGTTTGATTGTGGAATAGTTTTTACCTTTAGAATTTGTTTCAATATTTTGGCATGTTCCTTCTAGTTACTTGAGTATCAATTGCATGATTTTCTCTGTGTGTAATTTGTGAAACTTGCAGTGCAATAGCTTGTTGCACTCATGTGATCAAGAGGCAAAGGAAGGGAACGCACACTTTTTGACCGGTTCTTTGATTCGACCCAACCGAGAGGTATTGAGCCAAACACTCCTTTTCCTTCTATGTGTGATATCCACTCATGTATTGTCTCTCGATTTTGCTTGTCGTCTTTTTATTTGATTGGTACTTTTGTTGCACACACGAGGCATGTTCCTTGGTACCTTTTGTAACGACCCAAATTTATTATTCACTATTTAAGTGTTTAATTATTTGGTGATGTGGTTTTTAAGTAAGATAGTAACTTTATGTTATTTATCGAGAGTTTTAGTTAACGCGCGAGTTAGTGAGAGTTAACGCGAGTTGGGCCAAGCTATTGGGCTTGAGGCCCAATGGGCCTTGTCTCATGAGAGGGGGGCGCTATATGAAGCCCATTGAGAGAGAAAGAGTTCATTTTTCATGTTCTTGTGAAAGAAGAGAGAAGGGAGAGCAAGAGGAGAGCTAGGGCAAGAGCTTGGAGGAGGGATTCGAGGAGCAATCGTGGAGCTTTCGTCGATCCAAGGTAAGAGAGTAGATTTCATATTCGTGGGTGACCCGAGGAAGGGGAGAATGTCGATTTCTCCTCACCCGAACTTCCTCCACCCCATTTTCGTTTTAGTTTGGATGGATTTTCTTAATGGAAATCGATTCTAAGGTTCATAACATGTTTAACATGCTCTTATCATGATGTATGAACGAATCTAATGGTTAAAAACGAGATTTATAAAGGATTAAACTCAAGAACTTTGTGTTCTTGAGTGTTTTGAGTAAAAGTGTTCAATCTTTACTTTTTCGATGTTTATGATGTAGATCTGAGAAATGAACTGTCCTTTTGTGTTTAGATATGCTTGTTGCACATGAATATAAACTTATTTGGGGTTTATAACATGAAAAATGGGATTTTTGGGTGATTTGGTGTAGAAATCGCAAGTTTTGAACTGTCCTGACAGGAGGTGTTCGCTCAGCGAACGTGTGGCGAACAGCTCGCTGCAGCTCGCCACGAGCAGGTGAGCCACTGGTGTGGTTCGCTGAAGCTCGCTGAGCCTTCGCTCAGCGAACAGCTCGCTACAGCTCGCTAAGGCTCGCTTAGCCACCGTGACAACACAGCACTTTGCTGTTTTGGAATTTGAATGACTTTGAGGGTTCTAACATGTTATATTATGTATTTTACCCAGTTTTTCGAGTAGATTCCGATTCCGGAGTTTGTTTTATGATAAAATGCATGCTTAATACACTTTACTTATATTATTAGTATTGTATTAAAAATGTGAGTAAATGCATTGTATGTGTTGATGATTGTTGATGATGTTTGTTTAAATATCAAAGAAGTATATTAAGGTGTTAATCAACTTAATAA
This sequence comes from Trifolium pratense, assembly GCF_020283565.1. NCBI lineage: Eukaryota > Viridiplantae > Streptophyta > Magnoliopsida > Fabales > Fabaceae > Trifolium > Trifolium pratense. Next base: position 24,591,278 of record NC_060065.1, read on the forward strand.
AGAAGGATATTAGAGTATGTTATTCTAATAAAGAAGTATATCGAATTATGTTATTCGATAAAGACGGATATTAAGGTATTGATTATCTTAATAAAGACGGACGTTGGATAGTGTTCCACGTTAATGTTGATGGGCTATATGCCATAATTGTTGATGTATATATATTCATGAGTTTTGAGTGCATGCATCATGAATATTTAGGGATATTGGCTTGTCCAATAAAGAAGGATATCGAACTATATTTGTTTGATAAAGACGGATATCGGAGGTGAGATACTCTGATAAAGACGATGGTACCACATGCATTAGAGGTGTCTAGAGGACATAACATGAATGTGAAGCATTAGATTGCATTAGGGATTATGTGTGCATTTTATAATAAAAGATGTTTGACACATACTTGGTAAATGTTGATTGTTAATCCATATGTGAGGAGCAGAGTCCGTCATGACTATAAAATGAACAACGCAGGGTCCGTCATGACCATAATCTGAACAATGTATTTGTGGTGTTAGATTACATTAGGAACTTTATGTATATCCCTATTTGTAATTGAGTTATGTGATAATTGTTGATGTTTTGGTATTGTCCGAGACGACGTGAAACTATATGTTTGGTGTATTTTGTGGATGATTGATTAGGTGATAAATGAAGTATATGCATGATATATGAATATGCATGAATGATGGTGTTGTATATGTATAATGTATGATTATGCATGTTTTTATGAAGAAGTGTTTAAGTACCATTTACTTACACTTGTATATTTTGAGTATGTTGTCTAACTCTCTTTTATGTGTTATGTGCTGGACCGTTGGGGGTCCAGATTTACAGGTTTTGTGGTATTCGATGTCGAGTCGTCGGTGAAGCTCCGCTCTGATTGTGACACGGGAAAGGGTTTTATATTGTATATAAAGTCTATTGTCTAGGTTGTTTTGTATAGCTAATAAATACATTATTTGATTCAAAGATTTGTATAAACACTATTTTTACTAATTAATTACATTAGTATTATTTTGATAGAGGAGTGTAATACTCGAACCGATATTCAATAAATAAAAATGTGATTTTCCGTTGCGTATTTTGAAAAAGATTTTACTAAAGGTAGATATATATAAATAATGGGTTTGGGTGTTACACCTTTGAGCTTTTCTATCCACCCTTACATAGAATTATCCTTTGCTTAACCAATTTGAGCTGAAAAAGAAAATGTTAATTTGCACAACCTTAAGAAATTTTTGATGTAAAAAAAGGAATGACTTTCTTGGAGGTTAGGCACCTAATTAGTGGTTGATGCGCATTGCTCACCACTAAGTTTGGGGTTGCTCTTTGGAATTAGCAACAAATAAAGTTTGGGGTGAGGGTACTAGAGAACTTATACAAGTTTTGATTGAAAAATTTCAAAAAATTTGCAAGGCTTTAGTCATGAGAAAGTTAGAAGAAAAGTATGAAAAAGAGAAAAATGAAAAAAAGACATGAAAATGGAAAAGAGAAAAGAAATATTCAAAAGAAGTACAAAAATAAGTGATAGCCTTGATTTCAAAAGAATTACAAAACTTTATTTGATGAATTGAAAAAGTTCTCTAGTCCACTATAGTTCAAAAGAAGAAGGGGTTTGGTTTATGAAAATTTTTGACCTTAGGGGGATCTAACTCCAAGTTTTTCTACTACTTATCCCAAAATGTCACCATCCACCCTAGCCAAGCCACGTTATAACCCTAAAAGACCTCTAAAGTGTGTGCACAGAGTGAACCGAATGAATGCTTAGACTACTTGCAGAATTATTGTTGACTTGCATTGATGTGTTGATTTGAGTGAATTACCAAAATTGAAGAGTGTATGTGAGTAGTGTGATGGAATCATAGAGCCTTGGTTGAAAAGTGTGAATTACTTGAAAATGCCTTGCGGGAACGATTGTGCAATTGAGCATTGTTTGCAGGAGGATCATTGATCATCAGGTGATTCTCACGTATGTATGATTCGAGTGAATCTAAGGAAAATGCCAAAGTCTTGACACAAAAGCTTGAGGTAAAAGTTGTTTCCTTGAGGACAAGGAAAGGTTTAAGTTTGGGGTTGTGATGACGGATCGTCACACTCTCTAATCCATGCTATTTTAGCAACATTAAATGCATTTTAGTAGGTTTTAAGCAATAAATGTAAGAGAAATCTATTCATAAGCATTATTACTTGTTTTGCAAGAAAACAGGAAAAATTGCAAGAAATTGCTGATTTTCACTACGTTGGGGGCGTAGCCCATCACGCGCTGCGTGATGGAGATCACAGGGAGCCAAGTTTTTCACCATGATCACGCGCGGCGTGAAGCTTTGATCAGAATTGGATTGCTCGCTGACTTGATCACGCGCGGCGTAGCACTGACCACGCGCTGCGTGAAGAAAGGAAAGACAACTACGCCGGGGGCGTGGAGCTATCACGCGCGGCGTGAAGATTGCAGAGTTGAAGATCAGAGACCTCAGATTTGATCACGCGCCGTGTGATACCGTTACACGCGCCGCGTAGTTGAAGGATTTGCAACCACGCGCGGCGTGATAGATCTGGCGCGCGGCGTGGTTGCGATTATTATATAAGGATTCTGTATTTTCTGTGAAAGGGGTTGGAAAATCTGCTACATTCATCTACTTTTTGGTTTTGGAAGCTTTAAGCGTTGGATCCAGACCTTCATAGGATAGCTTCAAGCTCCTCAATAGCATGGAATCTCAAGCCATGAAGTTGAAGCTAGGACGCGATCGAAGCAACATGAGGAGCTAAATTTCTTGTGGAGGTAGGATCTAGGATAGCTTAGGATGTAGTTGAATCTCATGTAATCTGCTTAATTGTAAGGATTTACTCTGTTAACAGTGTTTACTTAATGCAATTCTTCTCTTAATGCTTTATGATCCTTCATTAGTGTTGAAATGATTTTGAGTTAAGTCACGTATGAGAATATTGATTTAATGTCTGAACTGAATTGCATTGAGCACTCGAGTGTTTCCGGTCGAGAGATTGAAACATAGAGTGTAGCGAACGATCGACGCGCTTTCATATCATTCGTTGTAGGTAGCTTCCGCCCGAGAGATCGGGGGAGTATCGACAACGAATAGAGTGGATTTTGACAAGAGATTGCGATTCACTAATTTGTTGATTCAGTTGTGAACACTTGAGTAAATTCGTATGATAAGGTAGATTGCATGTGATTTAGCTATAGACTAGGTGATTCCGATGATTCTACCTCGCTTTTCCACTTATCACAAAGCACGTTTTCTAACAATTCATCACTCAACATACCCCCAATTTATGTGTATTTCTTGCATAATGTTTATGAACACTATTAGACTAGTTTAATCACACAATCCCTGTGGATCGATATTTTATTACTACGTGGTATTTCATTCACTTGCGAAGTAATACTGCTGATAGTGGACTTCATTCCTGGATTGGTATCCCCTAGAGTAGGCTTTAGGCTGAACTGGGTTAACAACTCTTGTGTGTTATTTACTTTACTGTCTGTGTTGTTTTTATGTTATTTGCTCTGTTTATAGACAAGTGTTGGCTTACCGGTAACAACATCTGTCTACAACAGACAAGTGTTGATACACCTTGATCAACACCTGTCCACTGTGTGCCAGGAATTTCAATTGGCATCAGAGCAGGTACCCTGTTCTGAATTTTAGGGTGAGCTCCAGGGAAATCGTTTCTGGCAAAGATGGACAAAGAAGGAGGGTTTGTTACCAGACCACCTCTTTTGGTTGGTACTTCAAACTATGACTATTGGAAGTCCCGCATGATGGCCTTTCTAAAACAAATTGATAGCAAGACATGGAAGGTAATTCTGAGAGGATGGACTCCACCTGTGAAGATGGACAAAGATGGTAAACCAACTCTTGAGTTGAAATCTGCTGAAGAATGGTCCAAAGAAGAGGATGAGCTTGCTCTTGCAAACTCAAAAGCATTATATGCACTATATAATGGTGTTGACAAGCACATATTCAGACTCATCAAAAAGTGTGTCTGTGCTAAGGAAGCTTGGACAATTCTTGAGACTGTTCATGAAGGTACCTCTAAAGTGAAGCTGTCTAAGCTACAACTCCTAACAACTAAGTTTGAGAATCTAAGAATGAATGATGATGAAACCATTCAGGATTTTCACATGACCATACTTGATTTTGACAATCAATTTGATGCCTTGGGTGAAAAGATACCTGAAGAAAAGCTGGTAAGAAAAATGCTTAGGTCTCTACCTAAGAAGTTTGACATGAAAGTCACAGCTATAGAGGAAGCAAAGGATATCACAGATATGAAGCTAGATGAACTGGTTGGTTCTCTACAAACCTATGAGGTAGCTATAAATGAAAAGATGGATAAGAAAAACAAAAGCATTGCTTTTGTCTCAAATGCTGAGGAAGAAGATCAACAGAGTGACACAGAGTCTGAACACAGCATCTCTGATGCAATGGTTCTTTTGGGAAAACAATTTAATAAGGTGCTAAAGAGAATGGACAAACGCTCTAAGACAGGTGCAGCTGACATTGGTCGCAACACTTACAGGAATTTCAGAAAACCTGTAACAGATGAGAAATCAGCTCCAAATAAAGGTGTTCAATACCATGAATGTGAAGGGTATGGTCACATTAGAAGTGAATGTGGAACCTTCCTGAAGAAACAGAAGAAGGGGTTAACTGTAACTTGGTCAGATGAAGATTCTGAGGGAGAAGCTGATACTGCAAAGGCTATACATGTATTGACAAGTGTTTGCACATCTGACACTGAATCATGTGAAGAAGAACTGACCTTTGATGAACTTGTTGAATCGTATAAAAAGCTGTGTCTAAAGAGTGCAGAAGTTTGCAGAGTCTCTGAAGAGCAAAAAGAAACAATCACTAAGCTACAAACTGAGAGAGCTGCTAATCTGTCAAGAATCTCTGAATTTAGTACTAAATGGGAAGATAGTTTAAAGATCATTGAGGAACAAAAGGCAACTATCATCAACTTAGAAGCAGACAAGATTAAACAACTGACTGAGATAGCCCATCTGAATGAAGAGGTAACTGAATTAAACTCTCATCTTGAGAATTTAAAGAAGCATGTTCTTAGGCTATTCAAAGGAAGTGATCTAGATGAAATCCTGGAAACTTTGCCTGCTCCTAGTAGATCCAAAACAGGCATTGGGTACGAGTACAAAAATGTTAATAGGATTATGGATTACAACAAAGAAGGGAAATATATGCCTGAGATAAGTAAACAACCTTCTCCAAAAATGCATGACAGGATGTCGCCACACCTGGCTCCTAGACAGCATAGACAAGTGTCACCACATGTGGCACTACATCAGCAAAGATGGCAGAGACCTAGATTTATACCTAGACCTAGAAGCATGTACCACTCATGGAGATGTCACCACTGTGGAAGAAAGGGGCACATAAGGCCTTACTGCTACAAATTGTATGGTTATCCAAGTGAAGTTCCTCAAGAGTCTGATCCATCCATTACTAAAACAAGGATGGAATGGAAGCAAAAAGATGATGCAATCAATACCAAGGAGTATACAGCTGAAAACAGTGGGAAAAGTTTGATTTCCCATACGTCTCTCAGAGCCTCATCAAAAGAAGATTGGTACTTTGATAGTGGTTGTTCCAGACACATGACTGGTGTTGAAAAATATTTAAAGGAAGTAAAATCCTATGCCACAAGTTTTGTGACATTTGGAGATGGAGCAAAGGGGGAAATCAAAGGTATTGGAAGACTGATTGACCATGGTCTACCAAAACTTGAAAATGTTCTCCTTGTAAAAGGACTAACTGCCAATCTAATCAGTATAAGCCAACTATGTGATCAAGGCATGAAAGTCAACTTTACAAAAAATGAATGTCTGGTCAGCAATAATGAAGGAGACATCCTTATGAGGGGTGTTAGATCAAAAGACAACTGCTACTTGTGGATCCCTCTTGAAGAAGGTAATGTATCTACATGTCTCTTAACTAAAAATGAAGAGGTTAAGCTGTGGCATCAAAAATTAGGACACCTTAACCTGAAGAGCATGAAGAGAGTCATATCAGAAGAAGCTGTTAGAGGACTACCAAGCTTACAGATACAAGAAGGCAATATCTGTGGTGAATGTCAGATTGGGAAGCAAACCAAAGTGTCGCACCAAAAGTTGCAACACTTGTCCACCTCTAGAGTTCTTGAGTTACTACACATGGATCTGATGGGGCCCATACAAGTTGAGAGTCTTGGAGGTAAGAAATATGTTCTTGTTATTGTTGATGACTTCTCTAGATATACTTGGGTAAATTTCATTAGGGAAAAATCTGAGACTTTTGAAGAATTCAAAAATCTTTGTTTACAACTTCAAAAAGAGAAAGACTGTGGTATTGTAAGAATCAGAAGTGGTCATGGTAAGGAGTTTGAAAACTCTAAATTTGCTGATTTTTGTGCTGCTGAAGGAATAACTCATGAATTTTCTTCACCAATTACACCTCAACAAAATGGTGTGGTTGAAAGAAAGAATAGAACCTTACAGGAATCTGCTAGAGTAATGTTGCATGCCAAAAATGTTCCTTACAAGTTCTGGGCTGAAGCCATGAATATAGCATGTTACATTCACAATAGAGTAACATTAAGAAAAGGTACTGCTACAACACTGTATGAACTATGGAAGAATAGGAAGCCTACTGTGAAATATTTCCATGTGTTTGGGTCAAAATGTTATATTTTGGCAGATAGAGAACCTAGAAGAAAATTAGACCCCAAAAGTGATGAGGGGATATTTTTAGGTTACTCAACCAACAGCAGAGCGTACAGAGTTTTTAACTCCAGAACAAGAACCATGATGGAATCAATTAATGTTGTTGTTGATGATAGTGATACAACAAGTGCAGAGCCAGCTGAAGAGACAGATGTCATAACACCTGCCCCAACACTAGATGATGATCAAACTGAACCTGAACCTGATCAACATTCTGAGTCTACTACAGAGGCTCCTAGACCAAACAAGGGACCATCTACTAGAACACAAAAGAATCATCCTCTGGAACTTGTCATTGGAAATCCAAGTCAAGGAATTGCAACAAGAAGATCAAAAGAAGCAATCTCCAACTCATGCTTCATATCCAAGATTGAACCAAAAAATGTTAAAGAAGCTTTGACTGATGAATACTGGATCAATGCTATGCAGGATGAACTAACTCAGTTCAAAAGAAGTGAGGTATGAGATCTAGTACCTAGACCAGATGGTATAAATGTTATTGGTACAAAGTGGGTGTACAAGAACAAAACTGATGAAAATGGTGATATTACTAGAAATAAAGCCAGACTTGTAGCACAAGGATACACCCAGATAGAAGGAGTAGATTTTGATGAGACTTTCGCTCCAGTTGCTCGTTTGGAGTCCATAAGATTACTCTTGGCTGTGGCATGCATTTTAAAATTCAAGCTATATCAAATGGATGTAAAAAGTGCATTCCTAAATGGCTATCTAAATGAAGAGGTATATGTTGAACAACCAAAAGGGTTTGTAGATCCAAGCTTTCCTAACCATGTTTACAAACTAAAGAAAGCACTCTATGGATTGAAACAAGCCCCTAGAGCATGGTATGAAAGACTGACTGAATTCCTTCTCAGCCATGGATACAAGAAGGGTGGTAATGATAAAACCCTGTTTGTAAGAGAAAGGGAAGCTAATGATAGCTCAGATATATGTGGATGTATTGTATTTGGTGGAATGTCGCGACAAATGGTGGAACATTTTGTGCATCAAATGCAATCTGAATTTGAAATTGAAATTCTAGTATAGCAGAACCAGATGTTGTACAGGATAGCGAAACATCTGGTCTGTCATGAATAATATGGCAAGGCATATAACATTAACAACAGATACTGAAAAACGTAAACAGTAGATGTTCTACACGATGCTCCAACATTTGTCAGGAGCGATAGTATACTGATGTTGAACGCGATGCTTAAGCATCTCGTACCAGTACAGACAAGTTAATAATAAAGTGCAGAACGTAAAACACAAGTTATTTGTTAACCCAGTTCGGTGCAACGTCACCTAATCTGGGGGATACCAATCCAGGAGTGAATCCACTATGATAGTATTAGTTCAAAGCTAAACTCGCCCGTTTACAACTTATCACCTAATCACCACCCGTGCTATATTCTACCTAAGACACACCTAGGTATGAGAACCTCCGCTCAACTCCTCTTAATCACAGCCACTGTGATCGTACACATAACAACTTGTAGATGAAGACACACTTCTTAAACATTCACCAATTCCGTACTTCAAAGCTTAGGAATGGTTCACACACACTATCTCCTTGCTTAGAAGCTCTAGAGATATTACAACACTCTACTCATTACCTAAAGGTTTCTGAGTGAGGACATAGTGACCATCTCACAACCCGAGTGGTTCACTTACACCAACTCTCCTAGAGAGTGGCTACATGACCCGAAACCCTAAAGACTACATCTTGATGAACAATGGCTTCGGTTTGTAAATTAGGTTTAGCTCCTTTCTTTATATAGCATAAGCAGCATGGGCTTTGATGAGTAAACAGGCTACACAATACTTCAGCTCCAAGAAGTCTTCTAGAAGAAAAATATATTTTCCACAAATATATTTTCACCAAATATTTATTCCTTCCATAAATATATTTATTGTCCATAAATATATTTATTGTCCATAAATATATTTTCAGTAACAATCTCCTTGAATATATTTTCAATAATAATCTCCTTGAACCATAAAGATTTATTTGAAATAAATCTTTTATATTTTCTACAACAATCTTCTAAAATATATTTTAGAATCAAATCTTTTATGACAATATTGAGGAATAAATAACACATAAACCGCTTTCTGAAGATTCTGGAAACACCTGTGTGTTGGCACACAAATTAAAAGGCGTGGATTAATTCTTCAATCAAATCTTTCAAAGATCTCACGCAAAAATATATCATTCGCGAAAACAGAGCGCACTGGATGTGGTATCCAATGTTGAAGCACTGGATGTCGTATCCAATGTTGAAGCATTCTATCCAACTCAGTTCAACATCTAACTTGAATATTTGTTTTAGCAAAATGAGGCCAACATAAAACACCAACAATCTCCCCCTTTGGCAAATTTTTGGCTAAAACAATCTTAGACCGTTTAACCATTCCAGAGAGATACAAACACATACATTCCATAAACACCAGAGGTATGCAATAGCAGAATACGAACACATCTGACTTCACATAATACCTCAGCAGAGAGATATAAACTCTCACAGTATAACCACACAAGGAGAAATAAACTCCTTCAAATAGAGAAAGATAATTTCTCTTTAAGAATACATCATCCGGATGTTTCAACATTTGGTAGGTCATCACAACACCCAGACATACATTAAGCGCATACAAGCAGAGCACTACATCACTTCAGAACATCAGGCACAATTCTCTCCCCCTTTTTAGACACAAAATATGCCAAACAGAAACTTCATGCATTAAGAACAATAGTAAAGACCACCACAATATACATAGTGGAGAGTATCAGAGCGTAACAGATCACATACCACACTTGTAGAGCACATTCAAAACATATGCAGAGCACATACATCAGATACTAGAC